>NW_017731469.1:447867-479949 GCF_001890085.2 Hipposideros armiger
TGAAGAACAAAACGACAGCAACTTCTCTGTTCCCCTTCCCCCAATTCCCCAGCACTGTTCCCATCCCCCAATTCCCCAATAAAAATCTTAAAAAAAAAAGAGTGTCTGGCACATAGTAATTGTTCATTGAACTTTAGCCATTATTAAGGGAGGAAGGGTGGCTAATTGCAACATTATCTTTCCAGGTCTAAACTGTTGCTATATAATTCACTAGCACCTGTATGGAAGTTGGAGGCCAGACTCTTGTCAGCTAAAGAGTGAGGTCTATAGCAACCTCTGATAAACATGCATAGACACACACTTCGGCCACACCACTTTTTCCCAGATTCCCCTCACCCTTAGGTGATCCAGAGACACTTTAGGAAAATAAATACAATCACCACCTTAAGTAGACAAGTTGAGTATTTAAAAGGCACTTCATCAACGTAGGGAAGGTTACCATACCACAACTCTCAGAAGGGATTTAAAGTAGAGACTAGCCCAAGGGAGGTGCCAGGTGAAATTGAGGTTTAAATGAACTAGAAGGGGAGATCACTAATGATGTAGGCAGCTGGATGGGTGTGTGTGGAAAGAGTGCGCTCCACAGAAGGGCAGCTAAACTCTGGGCCCACATTCCCTGGAGTACAGCCTGCTCTCTGGTTTTCCTCACTGCATTACCTCTTTTCCACTCAGGCCTTCCCCTCCTCCCGCCCTGCAGCTCCAGACCCCTGTTCCCAAGAATACAAACACCCCAGATTATAGGGGCTTTTCATTTGCTGTTCCCTCAGAATAGTTGGCATGGAGACTAGAAAGAAGTTCTCGTCCGCATGGTTGCATAACGTTGTCGTTGAGTCGGAGCTTGTGCAATCTCCTTTGGAAAAATGTAAGGGCTGAAGATGGATAGCTGTCTGTTTAAGGTACAGTATTGCCTGCAGGGAAGAGGATGAACTAATGAGATTCCCTCTAATGGAAGGATCCTAAACCTCTCTCTTTTATATTTTTTCTCACTCTGGACTTCTTTTGGCAAAGAATGAACGTGGTCAAGGAAGGTGGGCATTGCTTACAGCAAGTTCTGATGTCCCCTGTTTGTTTGCCAAGGGATTTGGGTCAGCTTTTTTTTTCAGTGTGATAATTGAGGTACAAAGGATAACTGTGCTTTTCCCAACATCACTTGGTAACTGTGAAGCTCTTTGAAGAGCAAAAAGGTGTGTGTGTGTGTGTGTGTGTGTGTGTGTGTGTGTGTGTGTGTGTGTGTGCACCCACACCCACATGCACAGGCACCAGCTGGTAACAGCTGTCATTGTTATTACTGCAAAGGATTTAATTAGCCCAGTACCCTCTATCGCCTCTCTCCACCCTGTCACATTTTTCTCTTTAAAAATGCGCCCTGCGTATCCACACTTCATTGTGACTTTAACTTGAACAAGTCTTTTAGGGCTATTTGATTTTAAGCCTTACCCCTTTACTTATCTGTATATTCAACTTCTCATTTTCCATGAAATCCCCCCCGACCCCTGGCTGTAAACACACTCTAACAAACAAACAGATCCGTCTTTGACACTGCAGTGCCCACCAGCTACAACACTCCTTTCTTAGACAAACTTCTCAAAAGAACAATCTCTACTAAATGTTTCCACTTCTGCCCCGGTTTAGTTCTCAGTGTCCTACCATCTGGGTTCTATCTCCAGTACTCTACTGAAACTGTTCTCATTTAGGTCATTGTCAAATCTAGTGGACGTCACTCAGGCCTTATCTTACTTGACTGTTCTACTGTATTAAAACGCTGTTAACCACATACTTGCTCCATTTGGAAACGTTTTTTATTCCTCTCCTTCAGCTCACTCTTGTCTCCTGGTTCTCCTTCTCCTTCCTTCTCTCTTTCACAGGCTTCTCTTCCTGGTCCTGCCCTGTAATTGCCTTTTCTCAAAGGGAAATCATTTTATTTCTTTAATTAAAACAACAACAAAAATTATGTTCACTGTTCTAAAAATCCTAAATAAAAACAAAAAATCCAACTGAAACCCCACCACAGAGGTAACTACTGCTAACATGTTGATTTATATCCACCTAGTCTTCAAAAATTATTGTATGTAGATATATCATGTTCAGTAATACAAATGGTATCATGTTATGTTATTTTTACCTGCTTTTTTTCACTTTTTTGTGGGCATCATTCCACATTAATGAGCATAGAACATTATTTTATTTAATTTTTTTTAAAGATTTTTTACTGGGGAATTAGGGGAGGAGAGCAGTGTTGGGGAATCGGGGAAGTGAAACAGACAAGTTGCTGTCCTTTCGTTCTTCAGTCTAGTTGTGGAGGACATTGCTTCACTGGCCCATGTTGGTATTGTGATCATTGCGCTGTTCCCAGGTGAGGCAGATTGGTCGCCGGCATCTGGACTGCCGCTCACAGTGGCTCTTGGCAGCTCATGCCAGCTGCCGGGCCTCTCACGCTGACTGCCGGCCACACACGGTAGCTTACGGCAGCCCACTGCAGCAGGGACTGCAGCCTACGCCGTCGCCGGCGACTCACAGCAGCCCAGCTCCAGGTTGAGCTGTTGTTCACCATCTTAGCTGTAGAGGGGGCAGTGTCACTGGCCCTCATGTGGGATCCGACCCGGGGCCCTGCTGCTCAGAGCTGGCGTCCCAAGCCAGCTCTTAACCAATGCGCCACTCGGCCGGCCCAGCCTAGAACATTAGTTTAAATGGACACATAGGAGAACCTTAAATTTGGCCATTTACACAAGAGACTGAGTTTTATGATGGAAGTGACTGAGATACAAAGCCTGTAAGGTATAGAACCTAGTACTCCTTTGTAAGATTTGTCGTATAAACAAATTCACAAATGAGAAAAAAATGGCTACAAAAATATTCCATTGTATAAAATGAACAGTTATTTACTTGTAAAGATAAGATACGTATTCTGGTATCTTCATGTGAGTATCTGATTATTTTCTCAGGGTAAATTATTGGAAGTGAAATTTTTGAGTCAAAAGTTTTGATAAAAGTAAAAAATGTTTTTAAAATACAAAAGTACTTAAATGAGAAGAAAATGAAAACAAATTCTCCCTGCCATCCCTGACTCCAGTTCTCCGGTTCTGCTCTCCAGAGACAACCACTATTATAAGTGTCTTGAGGTCACAGGTTTTTATTTTATTTTATTTATAATACATACTGCCCTTTCACTCCCCAGAAAGACTGCATAGATCTACACTCTCAGCAACCCCGCCTGCCTTCACCAATTTGAAATCTCCTCTGCTTGCCTCTTCACATTTTTCCTTCCACACATGCTAATCTCTCAAATCTCTATCTAACCCTGGTCACACCCTAGAGCTCCGGGCCAGTATTTCCAGCTGCCTGCTGGACATCTCCACGTGGATGTCCTAGAGACATCCCAGGTTTCTCCAAACTGAGCTCATTGTCTTCCCTCCCAAAGTTACTTTTCTTTCTGTAATTCCAATGTTGCTTGGTGGTATCAGCGTCCACCTAGTTACCAAAATAAAAAATGTAGGAGTCATTTTCAATGTCCTCCTTCCCCCTCAAATAGTAATAATAGCTAATAGTTACTGAACATTTACTATTTGCACATATTTTATTTCATTGAATTCTCACAAAAGCTCCAGAGGTAGGTCTTAGTCTTATTATTTTCATTTCACAGATGAGGGAAACTGTTTGGGTAACTTGCTCACCATTCTATGGCTAGGAAGTAGGGCTTTTAAACCCAGGCAGCCTAAATGCATCACTCCCATGCTTTATTTATCCCTGTACTACTTACTGCCACTCTATCTAATCAGACACAAGTCCTATCTACTTTAATTCTTCCATCTCAGTCCCATCTCTTCCCTTTTCTCTATTCCCACCACACAGCCTGATTCCAAGTGTTATTGGCAATACTCTCGTAATTAGTCACATTCGACTCAAATATATCTTCCATGTTACCTGCAAAATAATCCTCGTAAAACACAGATCTGATCATGTCTTTTTCCTGCTGAAGATGCTTCAGTGGCCTACATCATAAAGCCAGAGCTTAATATAGAAGGATCACCCTCATCTGCCCATCTCCAGCCAGCCTGTCTCTCTTTCTCTCAGCACTTCCATTACACACTATTTGAATTGGTAATTGCTTAAAAATATCATGCTGTATCTTATTGGGATAACTTTGCATATGTTATTCCTTCTGCAAAACATTACCTTTCCCCATTTCCACTCCTACTTGTCCTTTACGTGTTTTCATGACTGTCAAACTCAGATGATTTCTCCTCCAGGAAGCCTTCCCTAATTTGCCCCGCTATTCATGTCCTATGTGCTGCTTTGAACATGTCACATTATAGTCATTTTATGTACCTGTCTCCCTTTCTACAATGTTAACTCCTTGAGGGTAGTGACTCTCTTATTCAAATCTGGGGTTTTAGTGTTTAGCACGTTGCCTGGCATATAAGTAGTTGCTTAGTAGATATCGGTTATATGGAATTAAATAACTTAACTCTGAAATTATAGAGCTTGTACTGTGTTGAAAGAATTTCAGCTATCAGCGATATGGGAAATATGTTTTTAGCAGAAGGCGGGTGTGGGGAGGAAAACAGGATGACTTAAAACCACCCTTCATGTGGGCCATGTGTAAATTACTCATACATTCATGTTTCTATAGACATTCTCACGTAAACATATATTCTATCTCCATTTCGGGCTGCAGGTAACCTCAGAGTAGTGCTAAGTATGGAGTTCTGCAGAGTCGAGATAGAAGGTATGAAGTTAATGCCCTCGCTTTGCTGTATTTGAGTACACCTTGGCTTCACTTTTATGCGGCCACACGTGGAGGATGAAGACATGCCCAAATTTTCCCAAAAAGTGAGACTGAGAAGTCATCTTTGTGACCCCATCCTCGCTGTTTTCGTGGCACCATACTGTGCTGAGTGCTCAGTTGCATGTGAAATGAATTGAAACTATCAGTGGCACGAGTGGTAGGGCTGCATTCTAGGTTCTCAGTGCCATTGTTGGAACCCCACCCTTCGGAGGCCACCCTTCTGTTTTCGCGCAAACCCTGACTTATTCAGGTCCCGGGGCTTCGGCCTATCGCTGTAGGACCCCAGCGCGCGGGGCAGTGCCCACTCCTGACTGCTACACGGTGTAAGACTGTCTCTTGGGTTGAGGAGCAGTGATTGGTGGGTCCCGCTGGAGTGCTTCCCGGGATACGGGGAGCACGTACGGGGATGCAGGCTCCGGGGCGGCCACAAGCACCGCCCGGAAGCCTGAATGAGGCCTCCTGGCACGGGACTCCCAGCCGGCAGCGTGGCCGCTATACAGGGTGCTGGGCCCGGAGCCGGGGCGCCGTGCGTGCGCGTGCGTGCGTGCGTGGGCGCGCGTGCGCGGCGCCGCAGTCTGTAGGTTGGCTGGCTATTTTGCAAGCGGGAGGGGTCGCGCGCGTTCCTGCCTCCGGCCTCTGTCCCCCCACCCCCCCCTTCCCCGGTCCCGGCCTCGGTCTCTCCTTCGGAAAGATGTCGGACACGGCCGTAGCTGACACTCGACGCCTCAACTCGAAGCCGCAGGACCTGACTGACGCTTACGGGCCGCCAAGTAACTTCCTGGAGATCGACATCTTTAATCCACAGACGGTGGGCGTGGGCCGCGCGCGCTTCACCACCTATGAGGTTCGCATGCGGGTGAGTCACGGGGTGAGGGAGACAGCTGAGGGAGGACCTGGCGGCGGGCCGGGAAGGGCGGGGGGGGTTGCCACAGGAGCGACAAACAGTGGAGAAGATGCTTGAGGGGGCCTTTGGGGGTTTGGGGCTGAATAGGTTTGGGGAGAGGTCTGCAGACTCGGTTGTGGCCCGAGGGTACAGAAAACTCCTGAGGGGGACGTCAGACCGGGTGAGGGCAAACAAGTCCCCGTGAGCAATGAGTGAAGCATGGCCTGATAGGGTGGGGACGATGGAGAAGACCGGAGGAAGGAATTCAAGGAAATACTGTGGCCACACCAGAAGGAGTGAAGAGAGAGTGGGGAGAGGGCTGGGGGATGGAAAGCCAGGGCGAGATGTCGCGGGGGGGCCCCTAACTAAATCGACCGGTGGGAAGTCACTCTGAAGAGGCCAGGAAGGCCTGACTTCTTCCACGGGGGACTCCCTAGGATGATGGAGTCAGGCAAAGCCTGATTGAAGGGAAGGAAGGTAGACTCCAGGAAAGGCCGACAGTGGGCTCGGTGGAGTGAAATCAGAAAGGGAGGCTCCTGGAGACTGCTTCCCAGGCTGGTGTAGAATTAGCATCTGAAGGCGATTAAGTGTTTTCTGCTTAAGTTTTCTCAGGTACCACACATGCTGTGTCTCACTGTGAAACCAGGCCTTCCACTGCCATTGGTGGATTGTCAGTCGCTGCTCTCTCATCCTGTGCTTATCCTGTAGATTCCGAGTATCCAGAATGCTTATTTCAATATTTATTGGCTCTCATTTGGGTTTTCTGCACATAAGCGGCCATAGCCCCTTTCTGTCTTAGATTAACCATTTGGATTTAGACCCTGGTCTCTAGTTACTTTAATACGTGACATGTCAGGACTGCCCCAGGACTGGCTTCTTCCAGTGTACACTACAGAGGACTTTATTCTCTAGTTCTTAGTCCACAATGCGAGGATGGAATGTGCAGACAGTGTACATGGTGGCTTGCAGGTTCTTTTGCCCAGTCGAAGTGGTTATGGGCAAAAAAGTTTGAGAACCATTTTCTAATTTTCCTTATGTTTTCTTCTCAGACTAGAGGGCCAGAATATTCTCTGTGGACAGCATGCTGCTCAAACAGCATTTGAAGACCTAAAAGAGTGTATGTGCTTTCATTTTTGAATGAATGAATGAATGAATGAATGAGAGCATGTGCTCCTACCTGGGCATTGAAATCTAATTGCGAAATAATGGTCTCCAAATTCCAAGTTTAGCAAACCCCAACCTGAACAAAGAAAAGCGAATAGGAAATAGATGAGAAAAACTCATCTATTACAGATAAGAACCGTTTGAAATCATCTCTTTGAGGAAGAATGGAAGTTAGATCCCTCAAAATATCATAAAACCTGGGAACTGATTGTGGTACAGAACGTAATTACCTGAGGAGGCCTGGCCATACTTGTTCAGTGTAAGGACTCTGCTGTGAGGGTTTTGGGGACATTAGCCAAGGACCTTAGGGATTATGAATGAAATTGCTCTCTACTTCAGGCATTCTAATAACAGTGGCTACTGTGTGCCAGGCACTGAACTGGGTTTTAGTTCCTAAACCCTTACAAAAACGCCATTTCACAGGTAGGAAACTGAAGAGAAATTCATTTTCACAAACTTGCCCAAGTACACGGAGCTAATGAGTGGCGGGGCTGGGGTTTGAACCCAGGCCTGTCTGACTCCAAAGCCCATCATACTCTTTCCACTACAGTCTCTCTGGCAATGCCAGTTGCAGAACTTCAGTGTATAAAATTTTTCTGCCCACTGGGCTTTTCATCAGTCCTTTTCCACAATTTCTAATTGCATAGTGATGACAGGGTTGGTGGCAGTTCCTGGTTCCTTGGGTTTGGAGTTCATTTGTATTGTTTATGTTCGTATGTATAGCTGTATAGGCTTTTAACATTTTTGTTGAACTCTTGTTTTGGGGAAAAATTGGTGACAATCATTTGGTTTTAAATTGCTTTAAGTGGTCATAGTAGGCATTATAGGGAGCATGAGATTCAGAGAATGGGCTTTGGGAGGCAGCCATTGTGAATGGTAGAAGCAGATGGCACTGCCTTTTTTTCTTTGTATAATAGTTATTTCTGAAGCTGTTCTCTTTCATTTTGCTCAGGAAAGAATTCTCCCCCTCCCATGCCCCCAGGAAATGAGTCTGGAGAGGTGTCCTGGTGACTTCACATGATGTGTATGGACATTTTCAAATGTCAGTTGTCTGTTGGACTTGAACTTTGCTTCTTCTCTCCTTTCCCTTGACTTTTGTGTTGGTCAGAGCCCAAGGACTCTATATGCTGTACTATACAATGCTGTCTTCCTCATACGATTTGTAGGTTGGAGCTGGGAGACTCTCCTAGTACATAGTAGCCCCTTCCTTAGATGGCTAGGTGCTGAGCTGAAAGGCCATTAACTGTCAGCATCCTGTGCGGGTAGGGAAAGAATCAAGAATCGCATTTTTGTGAGTCAAAGGAGGAAGTTTACAGAATGGTGGCGGGTGGTTTCCTTGTGTCTTGGAAGAAACCACTCAGCATTTTTTTCTTTTCCTTGGTCCTTCTGTTGGCTTTTGTAAAGCCTACTAGTTAAGGTTCTACTGTTGGGGGATCACAATATTTGTAATGAACTGTGGTGGAAGCCTAGAATCACATGACACCAAAGGGCTTTTTTTCTTGCAGGATTATTTTCCCCCTGACCCCCAGCTTTATTGAGAGATAATTAATGTGTAACATTGTGTAAGTTTAAGGTGGGCAATGTGACGACTTGATACACATCTATATTTCTTGCAGGATTCTGAGAACATTCTCTGTAATGCTTTTTCTTGAATAGTTAATACATGTACGTGGTACAAAATTCAAAAGGAGCAAAAAAGATGTACGGTAAAAATTAAGTCTCCCTCCCTGTGCCCTCCAGAGGTTCCTCTTTCTGAAGAAACCACTGTTTTCAGTTTCTTATTCTTCTAAAGAACAGTTTAGATAATAAAATATTACTTTCCATGTATCTCACTCCACTTAACCCACTGACATTCCTCAGACCTCAGTCCTGGGTAGCATTGTAACTAACGTAAGAAGTTGGCCAGTTATTTGGCTTCTGATGACTTAGACCTGGATCCTGACAAGACAGTTTCCAGACTTGAGGACTACAAAGCGCGATGTGGTAAGGACTGTGTGAAGCTCTAGCACAGCTCCTAGATGCTTTATTCCTGCCCCGAGGCAGTTGTGGAGAAAGGAGAGGGACTAGTTCCTTTTATTTCCATCTGCTGATCCAAATTGGCTGATAGGAAGTACAGTCAGCACTAATGCATGTGGTTGGCCATTTCTATTCAGAACTCATAGACAAGAGTGAGGATCAGGGCTTTTGTTTGTTGGGAATTCATGTTGCCATTAGAGTCTTGGGAAAACTCTCAGTGACTAAGATGTGGGAATCAGCTGGTTTATATCAGGGAACAAGCTACACTAAGCCAACCTAATGTATTACAATTGCTGTTTCTGCTCCACTTTCAGGATCAGGACAGGGTAAACAGATACAAAGGGCCTCTGTGAATCAGTTGAGTATTTATTGAGTAACTTGCATAGTCTGCATTTAGGGGGATGCAGAAGTAGTCGTGGCTCCCGGTTGCAGCGACATCATCGTTTGTTAGGCAGCAGGACTAACAGGATGCGTAAAACAATAGTGTGTCAGGGCAATACTAAAGTATAACTCTCCTAGGCGTTCAGAAGCGAGGGAGACCAATAAATTAAGTTGGTGTTTGCCAGGAAAAATTTCCTGGAGGAAGTGGGACGTGAGCTGGCATTTGTAGAATGGAGAGGATTTGGGCAAGAAAAGCAGAGGCAGCCATACCTTGGAGATGTGTATGTCTTCTTTACAGGGAACTTAAATTCACTTTTCAATTAAAAATGTAATATAGGCACATGATACACTCAAATTGTACAATGAAAAATGTGACCCTCCCACCCTTCCCAGTTGTCTGATCTTATTCTCCAAAGTTACTCACTGTTACCAGTACCTTTTCATAAATACTTTACTCATAAATATGTACACATATACATACCCCTTTTGAAAGACAAAGAGAGGCAAGCTGTTCTGTACTGTTGTGATTTTAATGCTTAACATATTTCTATACTGGCACGTATATATCTTTGACATTCTTTTCACAGTTGTATAGTATTCCACTGTACAGGCATACTGTATTTATTTAAGGAATTACCTATTGATGGACATTTATTACAAATGATAAAGTGCAGTGAAAACCCTTGTACATACATATTTACATACAAGTTCAGGTGTGTTTGTAGGAAACATTCTAAGCAACAGGGGACCTCCAATGAACTGCGACAAGGCTGGATGTGGTAAGGACTGGTATTCACCCGGTGGTGTTTTGAAGGGGTTGTAGGAGCTACTTCTTCACTGGGACCTGTCCGTGTGGTTCTGACAGGTGGCCACCACAGGCCGAACATTCCTTACCACGTCTCTTCTCTCCTTCCTCCTTCCCTGTAGACAAACCTGCCTATCTTCAAGCTGAAGGAGTCCTGCGTACGGCGGCGCTACAGTGACTTTGAGTGGCTCAAAAATGAGCTGGAGCGAGATAGTAAGGTATGCTCCCGCCTCCTGTGTGGCCCCTTGGAGGAGGACAGGCTACATGGGCTGACAGGGCATGAGAGCAGAGTCTATAAACTCTATAAGGCGATGGAGAGGGTGAACACAGTCTGCCTATCAAATCCCAGTACATTGTGTCTGGGTGGGAACCTTTGGAACTGGAAAGTGGTGGTAAGTTCAAGACAAAGCATGACTTGACTTAGTGGCTAGTAAAGTCATATAGCTTAGCCTGTGTAGGTGCTAAACATGGAAAGTACAGTGTCAGGAAAGGCCCAACTCGGTTCTTGGGTGGTAGTGGAGTTTTAACGAGAGTGAGGACTGTTTGCATTTTCTTTCCTGTCTTTTGAGATGGTAAGCCTGTCCTCCCACAGAAACACTTGGGTTGGTTTCAGAGCGGGGCCGTCCTGACCGTTTTTTATGGTCGCTTCTTGCAAGTTGCTGGCTGTGGGACAATGGACCGTGTGCCTTAGGCAATGAGGCACACAGGGTTGACCACCGCCTCCCCTGTCAGCTCTCCCGAGCGGCTGCCATTTTGCGTCTGCCTGCAGATTGTAGTACCACCACTGCCTGGGAAGGCCTTAAAGCGGCAGCTCCCTTTTCGAGGAGACGAAGGCATCTTTGAGGAGTCGTTCATCGAAGAAAGGAGGCAGGGCCTTGAACAGTTTATTAACAAGTAAGCCAAGTTTCTGGGGGCTCCTCTTGCTACTTTGTCCATCGTGGGTCTCCTGGGTGTGTCGTCGCCTGTCTCCTCTTCTGTAATGGGTAATGTCATGTGGTGCCGATTGTGTGGTGGGCTGACTGGACAGTCAGACTCCACTCCTTCGCGCAGAAGCTGGGAAGGCGCTGCAGGTTGGGTGTGTCTAGGCCTCTCCCCGCCTCACCCCTGGAGCCACCTTTCCTGTTACACTGTCAGTGTTGATGTGACGCCCTGCTGCTGTCCTCTGCCTGCTTGGACCTCAGGGATGACCTCGGCCTTCTTCTCCTGTCCACAGCCCCGCCCCTCTATGAGTTCCCCTTGATCTTGACTACTCCTGCTAACCATGTTGACCCCTTTACAGAATCGCTGGGCACCCACTCGCTCAGAACGAACGCTGCCTACACATGTTCCTGCAGGAGGAGGCCATTGACAGGAGCTACGTCCCCGGGAAGGTGCGCCAGTAGGAGCCCCCCTCCCCACTTGCCCTCTGAACTCCTGCTGAAATAACATTGGTTTTTACACTAAGCCTCTCTCTCTGTTTGATCTGAAGTCGGCTGCCCATCCCCTGGTCTGGCACGCTGTCTGCCATTGTGTTCCTTGGTACCTGACTCTACCATGGGCACTCTGCTAGGGTTTTTCTCCCTGAGGAGGGGCGGGAAACCACAGGCAGATTCCCTTTGCTTGGGGTTGGGGGGTGGGTGGGAGGACTGGCCTGGAAGGCAGTTTCTTGGGGCTTACCCATGCCAGGAGGCTAAGCTGGGGGTGGGGGGCGGGCCTGGTGCTGGCGAGGCACTTGGCTACAAACCGATGCCGCAAGTCCAGGGGATTTTTCTTACTCTTACGTTTAACCAGGAACGATGAGCAGGGAACAGCCCTGCCTTTCCTACCTGCATGAACTTTTTCCTTCTTGGGAGGGTGGTAGAGACCCGAAATCTCTCCTTGTTTTCTCTAGGCCTGCTCCCAGTTTTGTCAAGAGTTTCCCTTGTTACTTTCTCTCTCCCTTGATGCTTTTCATGGCAGTAACCCCCCTAGCGTCCAAGCAGTCTGTTGTGTGGAGCACGGTGTGTGGGTTTTCTGGGCTCCCCGTCATGGCTGCCTCTGAGGCCGAAGGAAGCTGTAGGGCAGTAGGGCTCCTAGCAGGTGAGTCAGTCTGAGCCTGCAGTTCCCACTCCCCAAGCCCTGGCTACCTATGGGTTAGCTTTGCAGTTGGTGGCTTGAGGGCTGGGGGCAGCTCCCTGAAGGTGGGAATGGGTCGCTTTCTAGGTACTTCCATTCTCCCTTTCCCTCTCCCAGTTAGTGCTGCCACAGGGCAGATGCACATGTGCAAACCACACAGCGGGGCTCTGGGGAAAGAGTCAAGGCTGCCCTCGCTCCCCGGGGTTATGGGAGTGCCCACACTCGTTTCCCACGGAACTCCAGCACTGTCCCTAGGAGCTGAGTTAGGGCTAGCGGCTGGGTATGGATTTCCTGGACCTTATGGTCTCAGGCAGCTTCTTGAGGCTGCCAACTTTCCTGGGCTTGTCTGGGAGGTAGCGGTTGATTTGCTGGGGCCCGCCACCTGGTCCAGGAGGTGGGCTGGGAGGAAGTTAACTTTGGAGGCAGGTTAGAAGTGGGGCTCTGCTTGGCCTCTCTCTGACTCAAGGATTGCAGTTCTCTATCCAGGGTCTTGGGGCAAAGGATTACCCATTCTGATAGGACAAGACCCTCATGGGATAGACCAGCACCTGGGTTTGGACTCCACGTCAGTGTTGATATCCCCTGGCACAGATCAGTGGTCCAGCTGCCGAGCCTGTGCCAGGGGCCCTGCTCCCTTTTCCACCCCCCTAACGTTGGTGTCGTTGCTGCCTTTTGGATTTGTATCCTCTGTTGTTGACTTTTTTTTAGACATTCCTTCTTTGATTGTGCATAAGTGCTGAGAGCCTGAGGCCCCATTTCTGCTGTGTATATATCCTGACTCGGGGCTTTGATTCAGCAGATATTCATTCTTCTGTCAGACGATGTCATATTCAACTCTGTTCATATTAAACCACTGTGAAGCACGCCTCTGTTGTCCTGTACTTTTTAGTGTCTAGGATATTCTGGGTATAGTGCAGAAATCATAAAACATGGTCAGCGTCCTGAGGTGATAAGTCAGTTTTGCACTTCAATTTCTAAAGAAAGCAGAACTCTAGCTGCCTGCAGTGCTCTTTGCCTATACTTGTCACTGGCAGTTGACTTTGCATGCAAGTAATGCACTACTTGTAGCGAGTAGCCATAGGGCTCAGTACCTGTGGTTTGCGTCGGGTTTAGCAGATTTGGTTTCTAAGCTTGTGGGCTTGTGCTAATTTGGGTGGAATGGATTATGTGTGTGTGTGTGTGTGTGTGTGTGTGTGTGTGTGTGTACGTGTACGTGTATGTGTGTTCGTGTGCTGTATGTTACGTAAACACGTGTGCACTTGTGTTCCTGCACCAAGACATCCACACTCCACCTACAAACACTATTTCTTTTATAGGCTTTTTACCTCCATTGAGGTAAAATCTATTTCTTTCAAATGGCTTTGATGCAGGCAGAAAGGTGAGTGAACTCAGAGAACTTTCGATGGGTGGATATTTTCATCTGCCCGATGTGTTCTGAAATGGCTCGCTACACAAGGTGGGTTTTGGGGAAAGGTTTGCAATGAGAGGAAGGGAGGAGTCTTGTCATGTGGCAAGTCAAAGCTAGTTTTAATCATGTAGTTGTTTGAGCATGGGAAGAAGGTATAGGAAGTGACGTGGTCAAGACATGAACTAAGGTGACTTAACTATACTTGGGTTAAGTAGAAGAATGGGGCAGAATTGGGGATGTTAAGAGGTTTGGGTAGTTCAGAAATTACATAACTAAAGCTATCTGAGGGGATAGGGAGAATGGATGTTTCTGTGAGGTAAGAGGAGTAATGAGAGAAATGCAAACTTCATAGGTGGCAGTGCTACATCATGAGAGAACAACTGGAAAAAGCAGCTGTAAAAGAAAATATTAACAAAATGTTGGGACAGATGATACTCATTTAGCAAGTACTAATTAATAGCCTCCTGTGTGCCCAGCCTTATTAAAAAACCTGGGCTGGAGACGGGGTGGTTGATCATGGTACAAATAAAACATGATGACATTCTATTCATTCACGACCTGACTACTTCATATACTTTAGTTCAGGAGGACCCTGGTGATTATGTTGACACCACCAGGATAATCCAGGATCAAAGTTTTTAACTTAATCTCATCTTCAAAATCGTGTTTTCTTTCTTTTTTTTTTTTAAAGATTTTTATTGGGGAATTGGGGGGATGGGAACAGTGCTGGGGAATTGGGGGAAGGGGAACCGACAAGTTGCTGTCCTTTTGTTCTTCAATCTAGTTGTGGAGGACGTTGCTTCACTGGCCCAAGTTGGCACCATTATTGTGCTCTTCCCTGGCGAGGCAGATCAGTCTCCGGCTTCTGGACGGCTGCTCACTGCGGCTGCTGGCCGCTCACGCTGGCTGCTGGCTACATACGGTAGCCCATGGAAACCCACTGCCACAGGGGCTGCAGCCCACGCCGTCGCCAGCGACTTACGGCAGCCCAGCTCCAGGTTGAGCTGTTGTTCAGCATCTTAGCTGTAGAGGGCAGTGTCACTGGCCCTCATATGTGGGATCCGAACCGGGGCCCTCTGGCATCCCAAGCGAGTTCTTAACCATCGCGCCACTCGGCCGGCCCAAAATCGTGTTTTCTCTGCAAAGTCTCTTTTGCCATATAAAAGATATTCACAGGTTCTGGGGATTAAGACCCAGACACCTTTTGCTGTTTACCACCGTGGGTTACTTCAGCAGAAAACTATGTTTAGTCATTTGATGTTGATTTATAGTAGGGAGAGAAGTATCTTTGTTTTAGGCTCGCTGGATTATCTGCAATAGAATTTGTAGCCCTTCCATAATCATTGTCCAACCATAGTCTGACTTTGGTTGGACATAGAGGCAGTAGGAGGTAGGAGAGGAGGAGCTCACAAAGGAAGTTGAGGAATGGGGAGAGAGGGAGGAGGAAAACCGGGTGGGTGAGGGGCCATGAAAGCCAAGGGAACAGAGTAGTTCTGGGAGGGAGGAAGATTTACAACTATCAAATGCTTCTGAGAGACCAGAGTAAGATGAGGACTAAAGGCATCTGTTAGGTTTAGTGGCCTTTGCCATAGCTATTTTTGTGGAGTGATGGCAAGTGGGAAGGACATTGAGCATGCAATTCATTCAAGAATTTTCAGTTTTTCTATGAGGAGTAAACAATAGAATGGAGTGGAGAAAGGTTTTTTTATTCCCTTTACTGTTGAGACAGACTTGAGTTTACTCAAGTGATGATGGAAAGGAGCCAGTGGAGAGGGTGAGGTTTATGACACAGAAGAGACTGAATTCTCATGGTTTCACTAACCTGGTTCCCAGATATGTGGTTCTGATAGACCTTTCTCCCAAGTTCCGGACCTGTATAACCCAGCTCTCCATTGAACATGGTCCAGTATCAAGTAATCCTCTGAAGTGATGGTTGCCAGAGGGGAGGGGGTTGGGGGGCAGGGTGAAAAAGTTCACGGGATTAACAAATACAAATTGGCAATTACAAAATAGTCATGGGGATGTAAAGTACAGCATGGGGAATATAGTCAGTAATATGGTAATAACTATGTAGTGCCAGGTGGGTACTAGACTGGGGGTATCACTTCTTAGATCACTTCTAAATTATGTAAATGTCTGACCACTATGCTGTACACCTGAAACTAATATAAAATAATATTAAATGTCAACTGTAATTGAAATTTTTTTCTTTAGCCTTGACCCCTATTTAACCTTAAAACTACAGTTCCCAGTTATACAACTTACAGAAATCAGATTAATGAATGACACTTGAGTGCTTCCAATGTAAACTAGATATAGGCCATATTAAATAAAAAAGTTGAATGGTTATGTCCCCAATCCATATGGAATGCTGAATTCACCCAATCCTGGCCTATCATATCCACCTCAACAAACAACAATATATGGTATATGAGAAGAGGACTTTTTACTGGGAAGGGTTAAAGAAATTTTGTTTTTTAAAGATTTTATTAGGGCATTGGGGGAGGGGAACAGTGTTGGGGAATCAGGGAAGGGAAACAAACAAGTTGCTGTCCTTTTGTTCTTCAGTCTAGTTGTGGAGGACGTCGCTTCACTAGCCCATGTAGGTATTATGAGCATTGTGCTCTTCCCGGATGAGACAGATCGGTCGCCGGTTACTGGACAGCCTCGGTGCTCACGGCGGCTCTTGACAGCTTATGCCGGGTGCCAGCCACTCACAGTAGCTCACGGCAGTCCACTGCAGCTTCACTGCAACCTACGCCGTCGCCGGCGACTCACAGCAGCCCAGCTCCAGGTTGAGCTGCCGTTCAGCATCTTAGCTGTAGAGGGCAGTGTCACTGGCCCTAATATGTGGGATCTGAACTGGGGCCCTGCTGCTGAGAGTTGGCATCCCGAGCCAACTCTTAACCAACACGCCATTCGGCCGGTCTGGGTTAGAGAATTCTTGTGTCGTACTGATTTCTATTGTAATGACACCAGGTTTACAGTAAACGCTATTAAGATATGGTGTAATACTAAAATCATAAGACACATTAACTTTGCCTAAGGTTAATAAAACCCATGATAATAATGATACTAAAAATCTAATATATTGGGAAATTGAACTTAATCCTCCTCATGAAGTTATTTCTATGAAAACTAATTGGCCAAAAGAAAAATTAGAAATTCTAGATCATGAAATACTCTCTCTGGCTCAGACAGGCCGAGTTTTGTCCAATGTTTTTCCTCTCTGGCGGTTGGGAAGTGGCAGCCTGAGGTTGGGGGAGGTTTGAACAAAGCCCTTTGATGGGGAGAAAGAAGCCCAGGCCAGGTCGAAGGCACAGACTCACAGATGAGACCTGAGGAGAGAGCTTTCTGCTCTGAAGCCATTGAATGAGCCATCTACCTAGCATCTGCCTCCATTCTCAACCCCAACCTCAACCCCCATCTCGTCCATCTCTCCTCTGCCTGTCCCTACCCCCACTCCTCACCCCATTACACCCCGACCCCCACCCGACTCTGCCCCTCCACGCCCAGCAGGGCCTTACCAATTTGTGGAAGGCTAGGGGTTTCTTCTAAGTGGCAAAGTGGGACCCTGGTCCGCTGGAAAACGTGGCTGGGGTACGGCCCAGTCTGCCTCCCAGGCTGAATGGTCGAGGTGGCCAGAGTTTCCTGGATGACAGCGAAAATTTTTAAAAATTAAAAATTAACCTCTCTGTTATTCCTTGCCTGACCCCTTCAACCCCCACCCCCTTTATCATTTCTCTTCTGGATTACTGAAGTAGCTTTTCAAGTGGCCGTTTTATGTCTACAATTAACTGTCCAATCCATTTTTCTACACAGCAGCTAGAATGATCTTTGTAAAACTTATAGGTGACTCCTATAAGCTTTAAAAACTCCCTGTTTTTGCAGTGTAAAAGCCCAAACCTCTACTCGGCTATGTCGGCTCTGGGCTTCACACCTGGTGAACTAGTTCCCTTTCCCAGAGAAAAAGCTGTTTTTTTATACCTCTGCCTCCGCGTATACAATACCCTCTTCATTTTTTTTGTTCCCACTCACATTTTTCTTGGGTACTTTCTACTCGTCCTTCAAAACCCCTTTCAGGCTTTCCTGTCTACTTCCTCCAGGAAGCCTTCCTTGTTTTCCCCAAGCTGGGATTAGGTGTCTCCTGGA
The DNA here is from genome assembly GCF_001890085.2 of Hipposideros armiger. Lineage (NCBI taxonomy): Eukaryota > Metazoa > Chordata > Mammalia > Chiroptera > Hipposideridae > Hipposideros > Hipposideros armiger. Next base: position 465,557 of record NW_017731469.1, read on the forward strand.
TCCCCACAGCACCTGTGCCTTCTTTCTTACCATCCTGTAGATTTTCTGTAGTTGACCCATTCTTCTCATTTTTTAAATACAAAGCAATTTAATTCTTCAAGTAGTACAATGAATGTGTTTTTGTTATTTAAGCCAAACATTATAGATAGTTCTCCCTTCCAAGCCTGGATGCGGCCCCTGTCCCAGAGGAAACCAATGTTTTCAGTTGGTATTTGTTCTTCCAGATCATTTTCTGCGTATTTAAAGACAGCTACAGTTTTTCTTTTTCCTCTATAAGTGACATACTCTAGCGTTCTGCAGCCTGCTCTTGACCTCAGCAGTGTGCCTGAGAGAGTGAGGTGGACCAGTTCTTCTGACACAACATGCTGCAATGTAGCCTGTACTATGCCTGTACCATTTCCCATTTCCCTTTAAAACTGTGACAAAATAAACATAACACAAAATTGACCATTCTAAGCGTGTTCAAGTGCACAGTGACATTACATACATTCACACTGGGGAGCAACCATCCCCACCGTCCGTCACCAGAACTTTCTCATCTTCCCAAACTGCAATTCCGTCCCCATTAAACACTAACTCCCCATCTCCCCCTCCCCCAGCCTCAGGCAACTTCCACTCTGCTTTCTGTCTCTATGAATTTGACTCCTTTAGGGACCTCATATTGGTGGAATCACAAAGCATGTGTCTTTTTCTACCTGACACATTTCACTCAGCACAGTGTCCTCAAGGTTCACCCGTTTCCCCACAAAGTTTCTTTGTGTCCTTCTGTTTAAGGCTGAGTAATATCCCAGTGCATGTATGAACTACATTGTCTTTATCCATTTGTCTGTTGATGGACACTTGGGTTGCTCCCCGCTTTGGGTCCTTGTGAACAATGCTGCTGTGAGCATGAATGTGCAAGTCCCTCTTCAAGCCCTTATTTCAAATCCTTCCGGGTGCACGCCCAGAAGTGGGATTGCTGGCTCCTATGGGAATTTCCTATTTCCTTTTTGGTGATGTGTCACTCAGTGCTACTCAAACTGTATCCACGGACTGGTGCCAGTCATGACCTACCACCCCTCTTCAATAAGTACAGAAGTTGAGCGTAAACATTTAAAAACTTTCATAGCGGGTTGATGTTGCCATGATATCCAAGTGCTTGATCACTTTTCTAGTACAGTAATACTTTGGTTTGCGAGCATAATTCATTATGGAAACAAGCTACTTATATTGTAAGACATCGCTTGTTTACCACGTTAAAATATATTAGAAATGTTTGCTCATCTTGCAGAACACTCTCAAACCAAGTTACTCGCAATCCAAGGTTTTACTATAATTCCTTTTTTCTCTACAACAGTACCCGTCCATAACCAACTGGAAATTTACAAAAATAACAATAACAAACTGTTCCTTTACCACCAAATAGTTTGAGAATCACTGAGAGATAGTTTCTAGCTTTTTGGGTTTTCCCAGTAACTCTTTGTATGGATATATGCAAGTGTTTCTCTAGGGTAGGCAATGAAAAATAGAATTATTGGGTTGAAGGGTATGCGCATTTTACATTTTAGTAGTACAAAATTGCTCACCAAAAGGCTGTATGTGAGAACACCTATTTCGCTACACCCCTACCAACATTTGATACCAATCTTTTAAATCTTTTGTTAATCTGTTAGGCAAAAAGCAATGTCTTGTTTTAATTCATAGTTATCTGATTACTAGTTAGTTTACTTATCCTCCTTTAATATGTTTGTTAATATTGGCATTTCTTCTTTATTAGTTGCTTATTAAAACTTTTGCTCATGTTTCTATTGGGTTGTTTGATTTTTCTTATTGATTTGTAGGAGTTCTTTATATTTTGGATATTATTTATCCGTTATATGTATATGTTTCAAATATTTAAAAAAGCATATACACAAGTATATGTTACAAATTACTAATCTACCCTTCTTTTGTATTTATTTACAATGTCTTTAGGATAGAAACTTTAAATTCTGATGTAGTCATATCGAGGCACACCTCAGAGATATTACAGATTTGGTTCCAGACCACTGCAATAAAGCAAATATTTGCAATAAAGTGAGTCACACAAAGTTTTTGGTTTCCCAGTGCACATAAAAGTTATGTTTAAGGGCCGGCCGAGTGGCTCAGTTGGTTAAGAGCTCGCTCAAGAGTGCGAGCTCTGAGCAACAGGGTCGCTGGTTCAATTCCCACATGGGCCTGAGCTGAGCTGCCAACAGGCTGTTGTCAGGAAGGCTCAGCTTAAAAAAAAAAAGAAAAAAAAGTGGGCCGGCCAAGTGGCGCGTTCGTTAAGAGCTGGCTTGGGATGCCAACTCTGAGCAGCAGTGCCCCAGTTCGGATCCCACATGAGGGCCAGTGACGCTGCACCCTCTACAGCTAAGATGCTGAACAACAGCTCTGCCTGGAGCTGGGCTGCCATGAGTTGCCGGCAACGGTGTAGGCTGCAGTGGGGCTGGCCAGGAGCAGGCGTGAGCCTTTGTGAGCTGCCATTAGCGGCCATGAGCCGCCGCCCGTCCAATGCCTCACCTGGGAAGAGCATAATGATAATACCAACATGGGTCAGTGAAGCGACGTCCTCCACAACTAGACTGAAGAACAAAAGGACAGCAATTTGTCTGTTCCCCTTCCCCGGTTCCCCAACGCTGGTCCCCTCCCCCAATAAAATCTTAAAAAGAAAATAGTTATGTTTACACTACTGCAGTCTATTCAGTGTGCAGTAGGATTCCGTGTAAAAAAAACAATGTATATACTTTAATTTCAAAATACTTTATTTGTAAAATTGCTGAGCATCAGCTGAGCCTTCAGCAAGCCGTAATCTTTTGCTGGTGGTGGGTCTGCCTTGATGCTGACGAAAGCGCAGTATCGGAGAAGCGCAGTAAGATGAGGCCTGCCTGTGTAGCATTCTTCTCCCTTATAGCTTTTGCTCTTGCTTTTTTAATCTTGCTCAAGAAGGCTGTCCCTCTGCCAAGGTTTTAAACATATTCATTTATATTTTCTTCTCATAAGCTCTTCCTTTTTTAACAGCTTTATTGAGATATAATTGATGTACAATAAAGTGTACAGACTTAAAGGATATCATTTGCTGAATTTTGGCATGTGTACATACCCATGAAGCGATCACCACATTCATGATAATGAACGTGTGCATCACCCCCGAAAGTTTCATTGTGTCCCTTTGTTCTCATACATTTCTAAGTTAGTGTGTGTATGTGTGTGTGCTAGGATATTTTTCATTTTTTTATTAAGGTATAATTTACATATAGTAAAATTCATCCTTTTTCGTGTACCTTTTCCAAGTTTTGGCAAATGTACAGTCATGTAACCACCACCACGGTCAAGGTGTGGAATAGTTCCATCACTTCAAAAAGCTCCTCGGGCCCCCTTCACAGTCCACTCCTGGTACTCACTGCCTATTTGCCATCATCAGAGTTCTGCCTTTTCAAAATTGCCATATAAATGAAATCATACACTATATAACCTTTTGAGACTGGCTTCTTTCAATTCATATACTGCCCTTAAATTGTACCCGCCCTGTTATTTTTATGGGTGGTTTGTTCCTTTTACTGCTGAGTACTACATTCCAATGTATGGACGTACCACAGTTGGTTTTGCCATCCCCAGTTGAGGGACATTTGTTTCCAGTGTTTGGTGATTACAAGTACAGTGGCTGTAAACACCAGCATCAGGATTTTGTGTGAAAGTGTTCATTTCACTTGGGTGAATGCCAAGGTGGGAGCTATAGTCCATGTATGTTTAACCTGTTTTCCAAAGGGGCTGGACAACTTTGCATTCCTCTCAGCAATGGATGAGAGGTCCGTCCAGTGACTTCTAGTTCCCCGGCCCTTGGTAGTGTCAGGTTTTTAGAGATGTTCTAACAGGCGTGTAATGGTGTCTCACTGTGGCTTTAATTTGTATTTTCCTCATGACTAATGATTGTTTAGCACCTTTGGTATAGCATCTCTTCAAATATTTTTTGCCCATTAAAAATCAGATTATCTGTTTTGTTACTGTTGAGTTTTGAGAGTTCTTATATATTCTGGGTACAAGTCCTTTATCAGATATGTGATTTGCAAACATTTCCTCTTACTCTGTAGCTTGTCTTCATTCTCTTACCAGTATCATTGGAAGAGCAGGAGTTCATAATTTTGATGAAGTTCAATTTATCAACATTCTCTTTTATGACTCATGCTTTCAGTTTCATATGTAAGAAATCTTTGTCTGACACAGGTTGTTTCTGAATTGGTTTTTTAGGTTTTATTCTTTAAACTGTCTAGAATTAATTTTTGTGAATGGTTTGAGAAAATGCTATAACTTTATTTTTTTCAAGCAGGTGGCTAATTGTCCCAACTCGATTTGTTGACTTTCTCCAGTGATTTCAAATGCCACTTTTCTCATATACCAAATTCCCGCATACATATGAATCTGTTTCTGGACAATTCCTTTTGTTTCACTGATGTATCCGTTTGTTCTTGTGCCAATATCACTATCACTATCAACATCAAGATTAAAATTACTACTATGGTTTTATCAGAAATTTTGATACCTGATAGGGAAAAATTTTCCCTTGTTGCATTTAAAACATTTCTTGGCTAATCTAGCTCATTTTTCCGTCCACAAGAATTTTTAGAATCACTCAATAAATTCCACAAAAGTTCTTTGGATTTTAGTTGAGATTACATGGATTTCAGTTGAGCTTACATGGAATTTTCAGCTTAATTTGGGGAGAGTTGATGTTTTTACATTACTGAGTTTTCCCAACCAGGAACATGGTATATATCTCCATTTATTTAAATCTTCATTAGCGGCATGCCTCTCTTTTTATTTAGCCTCTTTTATTTTTTATACTATTTTGTAATCCTTTGTTTACTTCTCTCTCTTTCTCATCTGTAAACTTTCTGAGTGCAGGAACCTTTCTGTCTCCGTTCTGAAAAGCTTTGGTTTCAGAATTTGGCTCCTGCTTATAGTCTTGTTAGGACTTCACAGAACACTTAGTGTAGTTCCTTTTTTATCATTCAAAGCTTTTAAGAACTTATTACTTTGAACTAATTTTCAAACTTAGAAGTTGTAAGAGTACAAAGCCTTTCCATATACTCTAACATTTCGTAAATTTTTAACATGTTGCCATATTTGCTTTCTTTGTGTATTTTTAAAAGATTTTTATTGGGGAATTGGGGAAGGAGAACAGTGCTGGGGAATTGGGGGAAGAGGAACAGACAAGTTGCTGTCCTTTTTGTTCTTCAGTCTAGTTGTGGAGGACGTTGCTTCACTGGCCCAAGTTGGCACCATCATTGCACTCTTCCCGGGCCAGGCGGATCAGTCGCCGGCTTCTGGATGGCCGCTCACGCTGGCTGCTGGTTACCCACGGTAGCCCATGACAACCCACTGCAGCAGGGGCTGCAGCCTATGCCGTTGCGGCGACTCACAGCAGCCCAGATCCAGGTTGAGCTGTTGTTCAGCATCTTAGCTGTAGAGGGCAGTGTCACTGGCCCGCATGTGTGGGATCCGAACTGGGGCCCTCTGGCGTCCCAAGCCAGCTCTTCTTAACCAACACGCCACTCGGCTGGCCCAATATTTGCTTTCTTATTCTATCTCCCTCTCTATATACTTTTTTGAATCACTTGGAGTAATTTACAGGCATCAATTCCCTATATTCCTAAACACTTCAGCATGTAGTTCCTAAGAACTGGGGCATTCTCTTACAAAACCACAGTATAATGATCAAAATCAGGAAAATTAACAATGATACCACACTATTACTATTCAGATTTAGATTTTACCTCTTGTCCTAATAATGTCCTTTATAGCCATTTTTCCTCAGTCCAGAAAATCATCCAGGATTTTACCTTGAATTCATTTGTCATGTCACTGTAGTCTCTAATCTGGTGTAGTTCCTCAGTCTTCTTTGTTTCTTTCATGATGTTGGCATTTTTGAAGAGTACAGGCCGGTTATTTTGAAGAATGTCCCTTAGCCTGGGCTTTCCGGACGTTTCCTTATATTAGCTTCAGACATAGAAGCAATATGTCCTCAGTGTGTTACAATAAGAGGTACATGCTGCTAGTTTGTCCCACAACCAGTGATGTTAACTTTGACTATTTGGCTCAAGTGGAGTGTGCCAGCTTTCTCCGTTGTAAATTTACTATTTTCCCCTTTGTTATTAATATACAGTTTGTATATTTTGGGGGATACTTTGAGACTGTATAAATGTCTTGTTCCTCATCAAACTTTCACCCAATAGTTTTTAACATTCACTGATGATTTTTGCCTGAATCAGTTATTACTATGATGTTTGAAAAATGGTGATTTTCTAAGTACATCTCTAGTTCTACATCCATTAGTTGGGATTCTGCTGTAATGAAGAGCTTTCCCTCCACCTACCCCTGGAATTTATTGATTGGTTAGCAGTAAGGACACATAGATTCTTATTTAGTGCATGAGTTATAATGTTTCACTGGCATTATTCAGTTTGATGCTTAAATTGGCCCAGATTTGGCCAGTGGGAACCCCTTCAAGCTGACTGGCATGTCCCCACCATTCTTTAGCACTCCCTTACTTTCTGGGACAACAAGAATATTTCAGGCTTACCTTGAATTTTCCCCGCCCTCGCCCTGGGATCAGCTATTTATTTCTCCAAGGAGCTCTGGCCGCGTTACGTGAGGAATGCTATTTAGAAACCTAGATCTGGGTGATAGGCATACTTATTGCTTACTGAAGTATCATAGCTTTTGGCCTTTTTAAGCAGAGACACGTAGGCATTATCCCAGGCTTTTGAATCTCTCTCAGTATTTCCACCAAGTGATTGTCTAGGTCTGTGCTTGAGCACTTCATTATTTGAGGAAATTGCTCCAGAAACAGGCTCTTCCATTGTTGGGCAGCTCTGATACTTGACAACCCTTTTATGTTTGAAAATAGTTTTCAAACTGTTTTCCTTTGGTTTCACTGGTTTCCTTTACTAAGTCTTATCTTCTCTGTGCTAAACATCTGCACCTCCTTTATTGCCATTATTCTCATGGCAGAGTTCTAAGATCTGCTCGTCATTCTGGTTATTCTGTTCATACTTCAGTTCATTAATATCTCTTTTAAAAGATTGGCATCTAGAATGAAATGTATTATTTCAGGTCCATGTTCTGATCAGTACAGGCGTGGGTCAATGACTTTCTTTGATCTAGACCCCATGCCACTATTCATGCAGGTCAAGGTTAAGTTAGCTTTGTTCCTTCTCTTTTTTACTCTGACAGCCACATCAACCACTCTGTTGACTTACGTTGAGCCTATAGTTAGTTGAAATCCCTAATACTTTAACTTTGCTGCTGTGTTCATCCATTTGGTACTTGCACAATTGTGTCTTAGGACCTAGTACAAGCCTTTAAGTTGATCTCTTTCTTTTCAGCTTGTTAAATTTAGCCTATTCCTGCTTGTCAAGCTTATTTTACATTTTGAATGTCATCCAATTGTACTAGCTATCTTTTCCCAGCTTATCATCGGCAAATTTGATTAGTATGCCATTAGTGTCTTCAGACAAGTAACTATTTAAAAATATCAAGAAGGGCAGGGTGGAGCTCAAATCTTTTCAGCCTGGATAGAGACTTCCTCGTATGTTGAAATCAATCCATCAAATAAGGGTTGCTTCTGTTCACCTATCTTCAGCTGATGTATGAGGTCTGACAATTAAGTTCACAAACTTGCCACCATGCGCTTACATTGGCAGCACTGTACAAACAGCTCGGTAAGGTTCATAACCTTGGTATATCAGAGTCTCACAGCTGTGTTCATGTTGATGTGTGGCGGTGTCTTGCTGAGTGGCGTTCGTTATTGTTGTTGCGTGTTTTTGCGTACTGTCATTGAGAATGTCTGAGCTTGAATTAGAGCAATGAACAAACATTAAATTTCTTGTTAAACTTGGCAAGAGAGGAAGTAAAATCAGAGACATCTTAGTCCAAGTTTATGGGGATAATGCCTTGAAGAAAAGGGCAGCGCACAAATGGATTAAACGTTTTTCTGAGGGGAGAGAACGCGTCACTGATGAAGAGGGGTCAGGGCGTCCAGTGACGAGCAGAACTGAAGAAAACATTGCAAAAATTCATCAAGTTGTGTGTCAAAATCGTCGGCTGACTGTGAGAAGCACAGCAGACCAAGTAAACATCGATAGAAAAACAGTTAGGAAAATCCTCACTGAAAATCTTGGCATGAAAAAAGTGTGTGCAAAAATGGTCTCGAAGGAGCTCACCAATGAACAAAAGCAAAAGGAATTTTTAGCCAATAAACAAATCACTGTATTGGAACACCCTCCCTACTCACCTGATCTGGCCCCCAATGACTTCTTTCTTTACCTGAAGATAAAGGAAACATTGAAAGGAAGACATTTTGATGACCTTCAGGACATCAAGGGTAATACGACAACAGCTCTGATGGCCATTCCAGAAAAAGAGTTCCACATTGCTTTGAGGGACAGCCTAGGTGCTGGCTGGCATGGGTGCATAGCTTCCCAAGGGGAGTACTTCTAAGGTGACCGTAGTGATATTCAGCAGTGAGGTATGTAGCACTTTTTCTAGGATGAGTTCGCAAACTTAATTGTCAGACCTCATATAGAAGATCTGAGCCAACAGATCTGTCACAATACACAAAACAGATCCAATTTTTAGTTTTTTCATAGGGAGGGTCAGTTATTCAAGATCATAAGGAGGCTTGTTTTTCTTGTAAAATGGGAACCTTTCACATAGACCAAAATTATTCTTGTGTGGAAATTGGCCTGGTCTGGCTCAGTCTTTGTCCTCCTTGGTACCAGAGGGGAAAGAGAAATGTTTCAGGGAGCCAAGGCCATCCTACCTAAATCATCAAATCTTCATGAATTCTAAGAAACTTGAAGGGGTCATCTAGTTCAAGCATCAGAAAATCTGACTGACAAAGACGTCCTCTTAATGTACCCTTATTTTTAAATCTGCTATGTTAGTGAACAAGTACTTATACACCTTATTAAAAAGGAGGAAAGGTGCCTCATAGAAGGGTGTTCTCAGAATTGCAGGTAAATATGGGGAAAGGTCATTATCTTCAAATGAAGTAAAATTAAGTGTAATGGATAAAAGTAGCTATCTAAAAGCATGCATCTACAGAATGAACCTCTTAATGAGACTAGGCTATTTTTCAAGTTTCTATCAAAGACCAGAGTGTAGTCTCAGGAAGAAGAGAATGAAATGTAATAATGCAAAGAAATCCTCACTTAACTGCCTTATAACTTGACCATCTGAGATAGTGATCTGTGAATACAAGTATGAAGAGTGGTTATCTGCAAGGAGCCTGGAAGGGGGAAGAATGATATTTTGTTTCTTTAGCCTTTTCTGGAGGTTCTTTTTGTTGTTTATTTTTAATTACCTAGGTAATATGTAAATACTTCTTCTTGTAAAAGGTATTAAAACATTACAGGTAAGAATAAGTTTCATTTCACCAATTCTCTTGCCCCCAGTTCTGGTTAGTTCATCAGGCTCATATAATTTGATAGGTACATAGCCTTTGTGGATGTAAACTCCTTTTGTTTTAAAAATGTGCTCACAAGTCAGTCTTTTAATATATAGTTTGGCTTGCTGAATATGCCTGGTGCCTGCCCCAGAAGGACTGACTGCCCTGTACAGATAACCAGGCCCTGGTCCATGAGATGAATGTGTTTCCCCTTGCAAATCAATACATTGGCATAGATGAGCTGATTGTGGGATTGGCCAGTTTGGCTTGCTGAGCATCATACCCTTGACCACTGCGATGCCACAAAGACATTGCCTGCCTAGGAGGTCACTGTTTTTGTTTTTTTTTAGCTGAGCCATCCTGCCACCTGTTGGCAGCTCAGCGGCAGCTCAGCTCGGGCCAGGAATCAAACCGCTGTTGCTCAAAGCCCGCACTCTTGAGCGAGCTCTTAACCAACTGAGCCACTCGGCCGGCCCTAGGAAGTCATTCTTGAACAGCTCTTTGACCTCTGTGAGTATAGTGGGGGGTACAATGAAATTTTATAAAAAGCTCCATGAAGAGCTTATGGTTTTCCTGGGGAGACTAGACATGCATGCGAGGCATTTCTTGGAGATGATACAATGTATTGATATTATAACATAGGACAGTAAATACAGGAAAGGATTAATTGGACTGCATGGATACATGCTATGCAAATTCATGTTCTTTTTCAACCCCTGTCATCTCTCCTTTTCCCTTCATTCACCTCTCACTTCCTCACCTCCTACGCTTCAATTCACTGATCTGGCTACTCTTCTGCCATTGGCCTGGAATTGGGAGGGGCTAGGGGGACATGCGTTATGCTTTGCTGGTTTGTTGTTTTATTACAAGGGTCATCCTATCCATTCTCGTGGCTTCAACTGCTTATTATACACTCACTGCAGACAAATGTATGTCCAAGCCAGACCTATTTCCTGGGCTTCAGATCCTGTGCATTCCCTCTGCCTATGTGAATAGGCATCTCAAATTCACCATTTTCCATACTGGGTTCCTTCTTCCCCTCTCTGTCTAAACCTGATCCTCCTCTTGTGTTCCTTATCTCAGTGAATGGCACCCCCATCGACTCAGTGGCCCACGCCTGAAACTTTCATACCACCCTCTCTCTAGTTATTCTACCACCAAATCCTTTGAGGCCTATTTGTTAAATAGCCATTGTATCCATATACTCTCTATTCCTACTGCCACTACCCTGGTCCAGGCCACCGTCCCCTCTCACCTGAACTACTGCAACTCCCTCCTAATTATCTACATGCCCCCACTCCTTCCTACCCCCAAATCATTCTCCACACTACAGCCAGAGAACATGTTCTAAAACACAACCCTCCAGGGACTTCCTAGTCCCCTTAAGAAAAAGTCCAAACTGCTTTGAGGCGCTTACAAGGCCCTACAACTTGCTCCTGCATCACCTTCATTTATCAACACGCCCCAGCTCACACTCTGTATCTGTCATCCGAAAGCCTGCTTTCCGTCCCTGGAGAATGCTGTGCTCTCTTCCTACAGAACCCAAATGTTCACACATGCTCCTCCAGTGTCTGCTTGTTCCACTTCCAGCGATGCTGTGATGGAGTGTTGTGTGCAGATGACTGGCAGCTTGCTCCTTGCATTGTCAAGTTCCCCATTTGTCTTTCACCTGCTGGTTTCAGCATCCCTGCATGATTGTTATCTGAATCAGTTATTTCATAACAGGTTTAACACTGGTGATTTTCTAGTTCTGTGATTCCTTCTACATGTATTAGCTGGAATTCTTTTGTAAAGAATTTTCCCTTACCCACTAGGTCTATTCGGTATCCTAAATAGATGTGATTAGCAAGGTAAATGTTTAATTCTTTTGTGATTGTATTTTTTTAAAAGTTCATCAAAATTAGTGATTTGGAGTTTGGGGCAATTTTATCAGACAAACCATTTATAAGTGTTGGTTATGTTTCCAGAATAGCAGATACGAGTAAAAGCCTACTTAATCCACAGTGTAAATGAAACGTTACACATAAGTAATGAAAAATAGAAAATATTTTTGTTACATTAGTGATTAAGCAAAAGAAAATTGAATATGTTTTTAAAGTTTAACTTGAGTGCTACTACTTGAGAGAAAGACAGTCTTAATTAGAGGAAGAAGGGGTAGATGGGTACTTATGGTGATTTGAAGGGATCTGCTGAGTACTTTCAAGAGCTTTTCAAATTTGATGGCACTGGTTCTTAGTTCTTATGTCTAATTTCACTAAGGATTTAAGCTATTTCCATTTCTGTGACTGGTATAATACCACACTGCTCTTATACTCAGCAACCAAGGCCCACGATCAGGACAAAATTTCAGCTCACAAATGGAGAAAGGTACATTTTTCAGTATGCCAAGTATTAGAGGGGAATTAAAGTTGGATGTGAGTGAGTGAAACTGAGCAGAGAATGGTGAGAGATAAGACGAAGGTATTTAATGCTAGGACTTTAGGTCTGAGGAAGGGCCAGGACCAACACTAGGGTGAGGTCATTGAGGTACCTCTAGTGCCAGCCCTACTCGCTTGACCCTGAGAGTGAGTGCCTTCTGAAATGCTGTGGCCTAGGACAGTGAGTCTGAGGTGTGTCAGTGGGAAACAGAGCACTGAGAGCCGTGAAATGACTAGGTATTAAGGCTCTAGGAATCCTAGCATCAGAGGTCCTGGGTACAGGATTTCAAACCTAAGCAAAGGCTCTGTGGTTGCAGATAATCCAGATATCATGTGACAGGAGAATAAGGTTCAAAAGCAAAGTAGACTGAATATTGTAGGTCAAGAAAGGCTTCACACAGGAGACCTGTGTTGGAATCAGAAAACTGTTCTCAGGCCTGAAAGATGTGGAAAGAAATGAGGAAACAAGAGATGCAGACGCATGGAGGTATAAAATCGGCTTAGTGGCTGGAATTTAGGGAGTGGTAAGAGATGCGGTTGGAGACCATGTTATGGAGGGCTTTATAGACCATGGTGTTGATTTGAACTTCATTTCTGTGGACCTTGGGGAACCATTGATGGTATTTTATGCTTGGAAGTTACAGGGTCAGATTTATGAATCTGAAAAATTATTAAATACTTGCAATTGTACTCATAAGTAAAGAGAATAGTATAATGAACCCTCATATACCCACTAGCTACATTCAATAATTATCAAGATTTTGCCAGTCTTATTTCAGTTATCTTTTTTTCTTTCTCTTTGTAATCTTTTTAAAAATTTGATGAAGTATTTTAAAGCCAATTCCAGACATCATGTTATTTCACCCCTGTATATTCAGTAGGCATGTCTAAAAAGTACAGATACTTTGTTATATAACCATGCTGTCATTATGTTATCTTATCACATTAATAATTCCTTAATACCATATAATATGGAGCTCATTACAAAACTTCTCAGATTATCTCAAAAGATTGTCTAACAGTTGGTTTGCTCATATAAGGATCCAAACAAGGTCGATATATTACATTTGATTATTATCTCCTCTTTTCCCAGCTTTATTGAGGTTACTATAGACTAAATATGTGTGCCCCTCCCCCCAAAATTCATGTGTTGAAACCTAACCCCCAAGGAGATGGTATGTGGAGGTAGGGCCTTTGGGAGGTGTTTAGATCGTGAGAACAGAACCCTCATGAATGGAATTAGTGCCCTTATAATAGAGACCCCAGAAAGACCCCCTTGCCCTTTCCACCGTGTAAGAACACAGCAAACAGAGGGTCGTCTATGAACCAGCAAGTGGGCTCTCACCAGACAATCTGCCAGTGCCTTGATCCTGGACTTTCCTGCCTCTAGAACTGTGAGAAAGAAACTTTTCTTTTATAAGCCACCTAGTGTACAGTGCTTTAAAAAAAAAAAAGCAGCCCAGACATACTAAGACGAGGTATAATTGAGAATTAAAAAGTGTATATATTTAAGGTGTACACCTTGATGACTTGATATAGGTATGCCTTGTGAGATATTCACCACAATCAAGGGGGATAATGGGGGAAATGTTGCTCAAGGTGCACACAGTTTACGTTTCGCAAAATGGTCATCTGTAGGCCTCTCTTAGTCTAGAGCAGTCTGTGCCTCACTTTCTTTTTTTCAAGCCATTGACTTATTGTAGAAAGTGTGTCAGTTGTCCTATAGAAAATCCCACATTTTGGATTTGTCTGTTTTCTTTCTTGTGCTGTCATGTACTTTATTCCTCTAAACGCCAACCCCATATTTTTTCTATAATGGAAGTTAGTTTTAGAAGCTTGATGATACTCTGGTTTAACTTTTGTTTGTTTTAGTGAAGAATACTTCACAGGGCTTGCTGTGTAATTCATTTTGAATCACCTGGAGGCACGTGTCTATTCCACCTTTAATGAACAGGTGACAGTCAGATTCCTTCGTTATGATGTTTCCCATCAACGTTTCATCTAATGGTTTAACCCTTTGATGATCATTGGCAGAATTAATTATTTCTCTAGGAGTTTCAAAATGGTGATTTCCTAATTTTATCTTCAATATTAATCAGCTAGAATTCTTCTGCAAGTAAATTTTCCCTCATCAACTAGGGCTATTCGGTTACCTGTACGGAGAAAGCAGGAGGGATACATAATTCTTGATCTTGAACTTGATTACCAGTTTTCAGAATAAAGAGTTGATGCCCTAGTCACTCACTTTCAGTAATATCTAATGAGTTGTACGTATTTGTTCTCTATCATGGACTTGTGTTTCTAGTCTATTCAGTGGGTTTCTGTTGATTGCATTCATTATTCTTGTTAATGCTCAAATTGTCCTGTCTTTTGCCAGAGTGTTGCCTCCTGTATCCCTGTGACACTCCTCATTAGGCTTCCACAGCTTGCTTGATTTCTGGCACAAAGCTTATCTTGTATATTTCCTGCCCCAGACTTGCCATTTGTCTAAGGAGCCCTAGTTTATTTATCTTTTCCTTTTTTTTTTT
>NW_017731469.1:482393-496156 GCF_001890085.2 Hipposideros armiger
AATCTTAGTTATTGGTGGGCGTAGTCACCATCCCATGTGGGAGTCAAACCGGCAACCTTATTGCTAGGAGCACATGCTCTCACCAGCTGAGCCATCCTGCCACCTTGTTGGCAGCTCAGCGTCAGCTCAGCTCGGGCACAGCTCACTGGCTCATGTGGGAATCGAACTGGTGACCCTGTTGCTCAGAGCTTGCTCACTTAACCAACTGAGCCAGTCTGCCAGCCCTCTGCTAGGCCTTCTTATGTCTCCTCTGTGCCTTTGCAGGTCTTCACATTCAGCCAGGGAAATGTAGATTACTAGGGCGTTCTCCAGGACCCTGAGCTTCAGTGAAGCCTTGCACATATTCATAGCCTTCTAGACCACCAGAGAGAGATATGAGGGAGCTTAGCAGGTCCCACTGGGGCTGGCTTGTTTTCTGGATCTTTCTGCTAAACTGTGGTAGATTTGCTGTCCTCTTGCTTGCCCCAACCAATATTGTGACCTCAAATAGCTGTGATGTTGGTTTTTCCTGATCTAAGGAGTTTGCTATTTTCAACACCCCTGGGCATAGGGCTTTTTTGTGCTCATTCCTAAAGAAGTAATTCCCCTCCAGCAGCCAAGTTGTTGATGTTCAAGGCTTGCCCTGCCCTGCTCTTATGAAATAAGCTCCAGTGCAGCTGGGAGGGTGTGTGTGTGTGTGTGAAGAACCTTAAGCTAAAACACCAGAGAGTTCCATTTTTCTAACCCAAGGTTCAATAGGTTTTCTTACACACTTCTTATTTGATTGTTTAATTTTGGTCTATTTCAATAGTTCTGAAATGGTTGTTTTTGACAATGTTGTACAGTTATATCATTGTTTTTTGAGTGAGATGAGCCCCTCACTCTGCCATTCCTGAAGTCCTGCTTAGCTTATGTTGTAAAGGATCATTCTAGAAGAAAAACTGGGTGGAGGGGAAAGTAGTGGTCACTAGTGTAGGACTTTACTTAGTAGTATCTTGTAATTTGTAAACAGGACTGGAAAATACAAATAGTTGGGTTGATTTGTCGGTGGGTATTGGCAGAATGGGTATGGTGGACAATCAAGGGGACAGGAGAATTGAGAGTGCTGGTTACTGCCATAGAAGTCCCACTATCCCTGCAATCTTTCCTAGGTAGACAAGGAAGTGAGGTCCACAGGGACATGGTGTCCTTGGAAAACAGACGAGAGGTTTGGTAAATTAAAGGCCTTCAGGAAGCGGAAGGGCTAATTCAAGGAGTGTAAGGTGTAAGAGAGGTAGAAAAATGAGTAGTTCTGAGAGTGGACCCTGTGTTTGGTTTTGGAGGGAGAGCCATTACAGGTGTCACTACAGAAATGGATAATTGAAATGGAATTGAGGTGAATAAATTATAATAAAATTGGTGAAGGAAGCTGTGAGGTTTTGGTGTTAGATGGTCAAGTGGGATGACGAAGGCTTTCAGGGTGAAAAGAGGGAAGGAAAATGGGTGTTCCCGAAGTCCTCAGTGAATGTAGGTGAGAGACCTGGAAGTTGACATTTATCATTGAGAGGGTGATATAATTGAGTAGTATGAACTTTGAAGAAAGAAGGGCTGTCAAGGGAAGATGGTAAAATAATACTTTGAGGATCTGGCGAAGAAGATGCTAACCTGACCTTGATATATGGGGAGAGGTGAGAAAAGGAAATGAGCAGCTTCCAATTAAGAGCTTTGCAAAGGAAGGGGTCGGCGGAGTGGCTCAGTTGGTTAAGAGCTCGCTCAAGAGTGTGAGTTCTGAGCAACAGGGGTTCGATGCCCGGCCTGAGCTGAGATGCCACTGAGCTGCCAACAGGTGGCAGGATGGCTCAGCTAAAAAAAAAACAGCTTTGCAAAGGAAACAGTAGAATGTGGGACCCCCAGAGTTAAGGAGAGGAGATAGATGCTGAATATATGAGCAAGACCAAAAGCAAGAAAGTTTTAGGAAATGGAAGATAGTTCTTTTTTTATTTGCTTAAGCATAAGATGCAGTGAGGGGTATAATAGAAAATAATATTGGAATCTGTGTGATACATTTGAAACTAGAATATAACTAGAGTCATTATTATTTTTAAAAATATTTGTAGTTGGATGGTATATACTAAGGAAACTGAATTTAGTTTGTTTAGATCTTAGGGAAATTTTGGAACTGGTATTGGTAGCTGGAAAGAAATTTGACAGCTTTGAAATACTTTGTCTATGACAAATGTGAAATTTGGTGTATAGTTGATGGGTAACTAATTATACCATTGGAATTGAAGTTGACTGTAGGTCATACTTTTGACAGGAATGTGGCCAGTAGACTGTGATGAATTTTGGTCTTTTTGTAATTAGAAAATTGGAGCTTTAAAAATGTATTGATTTTTTTGGAATGACCTGTTTCTATTTTCCAGAACCCTCTGTAACCCACAATATATAGAGGGCTGTGTAGGATCTGCTTTAGTGTGAGGTTTTACTCTCAATTGCCCCGACTCTATTTGATGTGATTGTGTCTATGTATAAGTAAGATGTGTCATTCAGCTAGAAGGAAAGGAGAAGAGAAAATGTAAAGCAAAAATGAGACTGAACTGGAGATGTAGAGCTCCAGTTATGAAAACCTTAAGAAGATTAACTGCTGTGATGGTAATTTGGCACATTTTCAGTTCTAGCCTTCATTTGTTATGAACTGAAAGAACATTGAAATAATTAGATACTGAGGTGCATAATTGCTTGCAATGGGATGGAGGTGGGGAGTTGGTTAGCTGGCAAGGAGCCTTAGAGCTAGCTGTTTTTATATTAATACTGTGTATTTGGTATTGGTTGATAACAGCAGAAAAATTATGCTGGGGACTTATTACATTGATTTCTACTGTTATAATATCAATGTGTTTAATGGCTACCCTTATAAATGTAGTATTTCTTTTTTGTGATTCTAGCAGCCATCAGAAAAGAGATCACAGAAAAGCTATTGACTGCATAGACCTCTCAGTCATTTGTGACATAGGATATTGAGCTTTTAAGCTGTCTGAATTCCAGTTCATGAGGCTATCTGTGTCATCTGGTCTAGTCAGGTGAGTAGTCCCAATGGACTAGTTTCTGGTTCTCTAGAAAAACAAACAAAAACAAGAAAGAACAAAAGTCGAGAAGGTGAATATGGAAAAATATAGATATGAATCTTAGACCTTAGAGGAGAAGTTATGGCCTGGGTTATAAGCAGTGAACCGGCGAGAGGACCCCTGGGGTTACGTATAATTTCAGTAGGGTGGTATCCATGAAATATAAACACTGTGAGAACTAAGTCTGTTTTGTGATCTGGCTTGACTTCAAGAATGAAGAAACTTAGATTGAACTGCAATAAAAACATCTGTCACGGCAAGGTTAAATAGGAAGGGAGTATGCTTTGAAGTTAAAGTAGAAACAAGTTTAATTGTAATGAAGTATCTTTTTTTCTAATGAAATATTAGTTATATAGAGATGATAATCATATTTTACATATTTCTTTAATGTTTAATATTTAAGAGAATGAATCTTGGCTCTTTCACTTACTAGCTGTGTAATCATGGGAAAATTACTTACCTTCTCTGAACCTCAGTTTCTTTACCTATCAAATATTGGGTTGTCAGAATGGCAGTGGAATGGAGAGCTAATGTGATGGATGTTCAATAATGTGATGAATATTCTTCACAGATAGGTATGCAATTAGTCATTTCTCGTCAGAGTAGCTTGCCGCAAGGAGTTTCAGGGTCAGAACCTCTTGGAGATCAGGCTACTCTGAGTGCTAATAGGCCAATGTGAAGGAGGTGAACTTCCTTTGCTCCCTGAGTTTGTAACAAATTAGGTCTTCCATACACTTTCCTTCCAGAATAGTGTTTTTTTAAAAATTAAATTTATTGGGGTGACAATGGTTAGTAAAATTACATAGATTTCAAGTGTGCATTTCTATAATACATCACCTATATATCAAATTGTGTGCTCACCACCCAGAGTCAGTTCTCCTTCCATCATCATATATGTGATCCCCTTTTCTCTCTTTTAACATCCCCCTTCCTCCCTGGTAACCACTGGTAACCTCTGGTAACCATTATACTATTGTCTATGTCTATGAGTTTTTGTTTCTTCATTTGTTTGTCTTGTTTGTTTGTTGCTTTCAGTTTTATATCCCACATATCAGTGAAGTTATATGGTTTTCGACTTTTTTCTGTCTGACTTATTTCACTTAGCATTATAATCTCAAGATCCATCCATGTTGTCACAAATGGCACTATTTCCTCTTTTCTTATGGCAGAATAGTATTCCATTGTATATATACCATATCTTCTTTTTTTTTTAGATGAGCCATCCTGCCACCTGTTGGCAGCTCAGTGGCAGCTCAGCTCGGGCCAGGAATTGAACCGCCGTTGCTCAGAGCTCACACTCTTTAATGAGCTCTTAACCAACTGAGTCACTCGGCTGGCCCTACCATATCTTATTTATCCAGTTATCTATCAAAGGACACTTTGGTTGTTTCCATGTCTTGGCCACCATAAATAAAGCTGCAGTGAACATCGGAGCACATATATCTTTATGGATAAATGTTTTCAGATTTTTGGGGTAGATACCCAGGAGAGGGATTGCTAGGTCATATGGTAATACTATTCTTAATTTTTTGGGGAACCTCCACACTGCCTTCCATAGTGGCTGCACCAATCTGCATTCCCACCATGAGTGTATGAGAGTTCCTTTTTCTCCACAGCCTCTCCAACACTTGTTATTATTTGTCTTGTTGATGATGGCCATTCTATCTGGTATGAGGTGATATCTCATTGTGGTTTTTACTTGCATTTCTCTGATGATTAGTGATGTTGAGCATCTTTTCATGTGTCTATTGGCCATCTGTATGTCCTTTTTGGAGAAATGTCTATTCAGGTTCTCGACTCATTTTTTAATTGGATTGTTTGTTTTTTTAATTGAGGTATAATTCACACACCACAGAATTTACCCATTTAAAGTGGACAATTCAATTGTATAATTCAGCATACTGATCTTTTCAAAGAACCAGCTTTTGGTTTCATTGATTTTTCTCTATTGATTTCCTGTTTTCAATTTCATTGATTTCTGCTTTAATACTTATTATTTTTCTTCTGCTTACTTTGGATTTAATTTTCTCTTCTTTTTCTTGTTTTCTGAGGTAGACATTTAGAATATTGATTTTAGGTCTTCCTTCTTTTCTAATGTAGGTATTCAATGCTATAAATTTCCCTCTAAGCTTTTGTGGTATCCCACCTATTTTGATAAGTTGTGTTTTCATTTTCATTTAGTAGTCAAAATATTTTAAAATTTATCTTGAAAGTTCTTCTTCGACCCATGTGTTATTTAGAAGTGCGTTGTTTAAGCTCCATATATTTTGGGATTTTCCAGTTATCTTTCTGTTATCGATTTCTGGTTTATTTCCATTGTGGCCTGATAGTAGAAATTGTGTCATTTCTATTATTTTAAGTTCTTCTCTTTAAATTGTTAAGGTGTGTTTATGGCCCAGAATGTGATCATTTCTGGTGAATGTTCCATATGAGCTTGAGAAAAATGTGTACTCTGCTGATGTTGGATGAAGAGGTCTATAGATGTCAATTATATCCCGTTGCTTGATGATGGTGTTGAGTTCAACTATATCCTTACTGATTTTCTGACTGCTGGGTCTGTCCACTTCTGATAGAGGGATACTGAAGTCTCCAACTAAGATACTAAATTCATCTACTTCTCTTTGCAATGCCATTAGTTTTTGCCTCACATATTTTGATGCTTTGTTATTAGGCTCATACATGCTAAGGATTATTATGCCTTCTTTGAGAAGTGACCCGTTTATAATTATGTAATGTTCTTCTTTATCCCTGATAACTTTTCTTGCTTTGAAGTCTGCTCTGTATGATATTAATATAGCTACTCCTTTCTTTTGATTATTGTTAGCATGGAATATTTTCCACCAGCCATTTACCTTTAATCCATATGTCTTTATACTTAAAGTGGGGTTCCTGTAGACAACATATAGCTGGGTCTTATTTTTTTAATCACTCTGATAATCTCTGTGTTTTAATTGGTACATTTAGACCATTATCATTCAAAGTGATAATATTGACCATATTCACTATTGTTTTCTTTTTGCTGCCCTTTTCTTTTTTTCCTATTTTTGTCTCCCACTCTTTTTCTGTCTTTTGTGGTTTTATTTATTTATTTATTTATTTATTTATTCGGTCACATTTTTATTTCAAAAACTTGGATAGCTTCAATATCCAGGTCGTGGCAAAACATGGTCACCGTACAGTACATTAGATTCCTAAAAGATACCCAAAAGTACAGTAAAATGAACACTTCCATTATAGGAAACGTATGACACAAATAATATAAAATTAAAAGGTGAAAGAGGTGACACTGGTTTCCTAAGATAGACCTCTTCACAACCAGGGTCCACAGGTCCAGGCTGCAGGGTGGCAGTAACAAGCAGACCCTCCCATCTGGTTGGTTCTGGGTAACCTGGTAATAAAATCAAGCTACAAAGCTGCTCTGGCCTCTGACACACTACAAGTTGTCTAAAACAACTAGAGCTCTAGAAATAGTAAACAGGAGAATGATTTCCGGTGGGGGGGATTTTTTTTTTAATTTTTATTATTATTATTTTTTTTTAGCTGAGCCATCCTGCCACCTGTTGGCAGCTCAGCGGCAGCTCAGCTCGGGTGGACTCGAACCACTGTTGCTCAGAGCTCACACTATTGAGTGAGCTCTTAACTAACTGAGCCACTCGACCGGCCCTCCAAGGTGGGCAGTTTTAAATAAGATGCACATGGAACAGCCCATAGAAAGGATGCCAAGTTAAATTTGGTACATAATTGTTTGCATTCACTTGATAGCCAAATACAGTGTGTATGGTCAGTCGGGCACTCCTGCTGAAGCCACAGTATGGCTTGGAGTTATTGTGATGGTCACCACGTTGCTGACTACCCTGACTGTGCTTGTAGCCGGGCTGTAGCCATAATAGTCATAGGGTGAGTTGTCGTAGCTGCCGTAGTCAGGCCTGTAGCCCTGCTGGTTGCCACAGTCCTGGTTCCAGTAGTTGAGGTAACCCTGATTCCGACTCTGAGTCCAATTTCCTCCACTTCACCATGTCCATTGCTGCCTCTGTTCCCTTGTTGGTGGTTCCTGTGGCCCCCCAGAGCCACACTGCTGCTGCCGGTAGACCTCTTTGGGCTGGGCCACCTTGATTTCACAGTTACCTGCACTGGTAGTGGAGAACTTTTTCTGTAGGACCTTCTTTACAGGTTCCTCTTTTTTTTCTTTAAAAAAATTATTTTTCAATTACTGGTGACATACAATATTATATTAGTTTCAAGGATACAAAACAACATAGTGTTTAGACATTTATATGCCTCACAAAGTCATTACCCCAGTAAGCCTATTATCCATCTGACATTGTACATAGTTATTAGAATATTATTGACTATATTCCCTATGCTGCACTTTACATCCCTGTGACTATTTTGTAACTGCCAATTTGTACTTCTTAATCCCTTCACCTTTTCACCCACTTCCCCACCCCCCTTCCATCTAGCAACCATCTGTTTGTTCTCTGAGTCTATGAGTCTATTTCTGTTTTGTTTGTTCATTTATTCTATTCTTTAGATTCCACATATAAGTGGAATCATGTGGTATTTGTTTTCCTCTGTCTGACTTATTTCACTCAGCACAGTACCCTCTAGGTCCATCCCTGTTGTCACCAGGTTCCTCTTCTTTAAAGGTGATGAAAACAAAGCCTCCTCTTTTGTTCGGCTTTGGATTCATGGGAATCTCAGGGGCCTGGATCTCCCCAAGCTGGCGGAAATGGTCTGTGATCTCCTCAGTGGCTTTGGGATTGAGACCCTCCCAACCACCACACACACACACACACACACACATTTTCTTTACTGGGTCCTTCTTATGTTCAATGATGCGACCATCCAGCCTGTGCTCCTTCTGGACTAGGATCTTCTCCACACTGGCTGCATCTTAGAAGAGGATAAACCCAAACCCTCTTGACTGGCAAGTTTTGGGATCCATTTTGATTGTACAGTCAATGACCTCTCCAAATGTGGTAAAATAGTCCTCTAGGTCCTTTTTGCTTGTATCCCAGCTTAAGCCACCAACGAACATTTTCCCCCACGTCTTTGTTCTTGCTGGCATTGACCTGGTCACCCTCGGCACCATTCTGGTTGCCTCCAGCGTCCACCTCTGCCGCGACCGCCACTGACTCACCTTCGGGGACAGCCTCTTGCCTGTTCTCGGTGTCACCCATTGTCTTCATGGGGTGCTTCTCACACATTTCCAAGATGCTAGGCCGGGCTGTGGCTGCTCCTCACAGCCAGTGATGCCAGGAGGCCCACTTGTCCCCACCCACCAGGAGGCCGCCCGTGGCTTGGCGGTGCTCAGGCGGGCGTTGTGCAGCATGGCCGCCGACCTCCCACAGCCGAGACAGCCGCAGGGACGGCTTGTGCTCCTCCTCGGACGCCACTGCACACAACCCACAGGACCAACAGGCTCATGGGGGCCCACCAGGTATGACCGCCTCTGTCTATTGTGGTTTTAATTGAGGTTTTTATATGATTCCATTTTGTCTCCTTTCTTAGGATTTCAATTATTTGTAGTTCTTTATTTTTTAAAACTTTTTTAATGGTTGCCCTACAGTTTTCAGTATGTATTTACAGCTAATCCAAGTCCACCTTTCAAATTACATTATACTGCTTCATAGGTAGTGTGCCTTATGATAACAAACTAATCATAATTCCTCCCTTTAGCTTTTGTATCATTGGTGTCAGTAATTTCACTTGTCATAAGCATATACATACACACATACGCATACATACACTGAATGCATTGTTATTTTGAGCAAACCTTTCTCTGTTAGAGCAATTAAAAAAATCTTGTTCCTTTTTGTTTTCCTTCTGGTATCCCCATTATGCATATATTATGCTTTTTTTTGTTGTTGACTCACAGTTTTTAGATATTTTGTCGGGGTTTTATTTTTGTGCAGTCTTTTTCACTTTGCTTTTCACTTTTGGAGGTCTCTGTTGATATGTGCTCAAGCCTACAATCCTTTCCTCAGCTGTGTCCAGCGTACTAATGAGCCTGTCAAAGGCATTCTCAGTTTCCATTGCAGTGTTTTTTATCTCCAGCAATTCTTCTTGATTCTTTCTTAGAATTTCCATCTCTCTGCTTAAATTACTCATCTGTTCTTACATGTTATCTACTTTTTCCACGAGAGCCCCTGACATATTAATCATAGTTGTTTTAAATCCATGGTCTGATAAATCCAACATCTGGCATATCTGGGTTTGGTTCTGATGTTTGCCTCATCTCTTCAAACGATTGTTTTGCCTTTTGGTATGCCTTGTAGTTTGTTGTTAGAAGCCAGATGTGATGTACTAGGTAAAAGTCCTTTGGTAAATCGGCCTATAGTAATGTACTGGTAAGGTGTGGTGGGAGGGGAAGACTTTTTATGGTCAGTCCTATGATTATGTCTCAGCCTTTCAGTGAGCCTCTGGCCCCGGGCTGTGAACTTAAGTGTCTCAGTGTTTCTCTCCCCTCTTAGCTGGTAGAGGGTGGCTAGAGGGGACAAGAGTTGGGCATTTCCCTTCCCCCAGGTTGGTTAGGCTCTGATAAGAGTTTCTCTAGAGGGCAGTTCTTGTTAGGTAGAACAGAATGGTCTGACATATTTCAAAATGGTTATTTCCCTCCTACTAGAATCCTGAAGAAAGTTTTCATCAGTCTTCCCTGTGAGAACCTAGAGGTAAACCTCACAAAGGTGTGGGTGCTCCCATGACAGGGTCTCCCTGGATTTGTAATTTCTCAAGCTTGTCCTCTCCTAGTCTCTAGTGTTTTGTCAATCACAGTTCAGGTTTTCCTAGCCCAGCACTGATTCTGCTTGTGGTTTTCTGCTCCAATACATTGGGGTTCTCTGTATCTGCCTGTCTGTCTCTCCAATTTGGGGGACAGTGGTTTGCCTTGTGACCTGACTTCTCTGACAAACCTGGGAAGGGTTGTTGGTTTTTCAGTTTGTCCAGCTTTTTACTTGTTAGGATGGAGTGGCAACTTCTAAGCTCCTTATATGCCAGACTGGAAATTGGGAGTCTCCTTTGTCAATTTTTAAATTGGATTATTTGTCTTATTATTAAGTTTTAAGAATTTATCTATTTTAGACACAAGTCCCTTAACATATATATGATATACAATATTTTCTCCCATTCTGTGAGTTGCCTTTTCACTTTCATTTTTTCAATCACTCCCCGGAAGTCTAGTACTTTTTTTCCTCATTGTCCTGGTGGAGCTCAACTATTTCCTCCAAATCTGAGTCATTTCCCCGCCCCTCCATACCTCTGAACCACATTCTATACCAACACTTTTTGATGTGCCACCATCTCTAAAACAAGATCTGATCACAGGAACTGGGGGATTTTTGTCTTCCATGTGTTTTTGGTAACTTTTTACTTTAGGCTCTGTCACATAACCTAAGGTCCTTGGGTTAGGGAACCTCGATTCTGGACACGTGGTGTGGCCACCAAGTTAGAATGGGGAGGGTCAACTCTTTACAGCAGGGAGAATAAAACACAAATAATTGTCTAAATAAATCATCTTCTGAATTCTCCTTCCCAGGTAAACTTTTATACTTTAAAAAGCCATTCCTGGGCCAGCCGAGTGGCGCTTTGGTTAAGATCTGGCTTGGGACGCCAGCTCTGAGCAGCAGGGCACCAGTTCGGATCCCACATGAGGGCCAGTGACGCTGTGCCCTCTACAGCTAAGATGGTGCCAACAGCTCACCCTGGAGCTTGGCTGCTGTGAGTTGCCAGCGACGGTGTAGACTGCAGCCCCTGCTGCAGTGGGCTGCCGTGAGCAGCCGTCCAATGGCTGGTGAGCGACTGCCTCACCCGGGAAGAGTGCAATGATAATACCAACATGGGCCAGTGAAGCAACGTCCTCCACAACTAGACTGAAGAACACAAGGACAGCAACTTGTCTCTTCCCCTTCCCCAATTCCCCAATGCTGTTCTCCTCCTCCAATTTCCCAATAAAATCGTTAAAAAAAGGGCATTCCCCACTGAACTGTCTCTATAAGTATGACTCTGTTACCTGTGCTTCTGCTTGCCCTAAGCAGCTAGTCTCCTAAGCAAAGCAGTGTTTCATATGTTTTATATTCTCTCTGAGCATTCTCAAATCTGGGAATGTGAGATTCCCTTCAAGAATAAAGTTATATAAGCTGATTGCATTTGGAGAGATATTCTTCATAATCCTGGATATCGTAGACTTCAAAACTGTAAGAAAATTTATTTAGATGCAGTTTATAGCTGTGACCTCTTTTTCCTCCTGGTCCAAGCTCTTCAGCCCCGGTTTATATTTGGGGAACTCATTTCTTTTTTTGTTTTCTTTTTTTTTAATTAAAGTTTATTGGGGTGACTATGGTTAGTAAAGTTACATAGATTTCAGGTGTACAATTCTGTAATACATCATCTATATATCACATTATGTGTTTTTACCACCCAGAGTCGGGGAACTTATTTCTTATTCCCCTGGGATCTGACATGGACTGTCTTGTCATTGATGGAGGGGCAGTCTTTTCACTTTCTTGCTATGTCCTTTGAAACACCAAAGTTTTTAATTTTGCTCCAGTGCAACATATCTATTTTTTATTTGGTTATTCATGTTTTTGGTGTCATACCTAAGAATCTATTGCCTAATCAAGATAATGAAGATTTACATCTATGTTACATTTATTGTTTTTGTTGTTGTTGTTGTTGTTTTAGCTGAGCCATTCTGCCACCTGTTGGCGGCTCAGCGGCAGCTCAGCTTGGGCTGGGCATCAAACCGCTGTTGTTCAGATCTTGCACACTTGAGCGAGCTCTTAACCAACTGAGCCACTCGGCCGGCCCTACACCTATGTTACATTTAGATCTTTGATCGATTTTGAGTTAATTTTGTATATAATATGAGGTAAGGGTCTAACTTCATCTTCTGCACATGGCTATCTAGTGTTCCCAGCACCAGTTGTTGAAAAGACAATTATTTCCCTATTGAATGTACTTGGCACCCTTTTCAAAAATCAATTGACCGCAGATACATGGGTTTATTCTCGACTCTCAGTTCTATTCCATTGATCTACATGTCAGCCCTTATTCCAGAACCTCCCTGTCTTGATTACTGTAGCTTGTAGCAAGTTTTGAAATTGGGAAGTGTGAGTCCTCTAGCTTTGTTCTTCTTTTTCAAGATTGTTTGGGCTATTCTGGGCCCTCTGAATTTCTATATAAATTTTAGGTTCAGCTTATAGATTTCTGCAAAGAAGCAAGCTGGAATTTTAATGGAGATTGCATTGACGCTATAGATCAATTTCAAGTGTATCGACATTTTCACAATATTGTGTCTAATAACCTGTAAGATAGGATGTCTCTCCATTTATGTAGGTCTTATTCAAGTTCTTATAACAATGTTTTCTATTTTTCAGAGTGTAAGTTTTGTATTTTGATAAATTTATAATCATTTTATTCTTTTTAGTGCTATTATAAATGAAATTGTTTCTTTAATTTCATTTTTGGATTATTCTTTGCAAGTGTATAGCAATGTCATCAAATTTGTATATTTACTTGCAACCCTGCTGAATTCATTTATTAGTTCTAATCATTTTTAGTGGATTTTGTAGGATTTTCTTTACACAAAACTGTGTTATCTACAAATAGTTTCACTTCTTTTTTTTCTGGTCTGGATGCCATGTATTTCTTTTTCTTGCCTAATTGCCCTGGCTAGATCCTCCAGTACAATGTTGAGTAAAAGTGGCAAGAGTAGACATGCAAGTCTTCCCTCTGAACTTTGAGAAAAGCAGTCTTTCACTATTAAACATTTTGTTACCTGTGGGTTTTTCATACATGCCCTTTACCGGGTTGAGGAAGTTCCATTTGTTGCTTCTTATTGAATGTTTTTATCATGAAGGGGTTCTGAAGTTTGTCAGTTTTCTATGTCTGTTGAGATGATTGGATGTTTGTCCTTTATTCTATTAATATTGTGTTTTATACTAGTTGATTTTTGGATGTTAAACCAACCTTGCATTCTTATGGTAAATCCTACTTGGTCATGGTTTATAATCCTTTTTGTATATTACTGGAATCATGTTGCATGTGTTTGTTTGTTTGTAGTTGGGGTGTGTGTGTGTGTGTGTGTGTGTGTGTGTGTGTGTAGTCATAAGAGATTCTGGTTTGTAATATTCTAGTGATGTCTTTTGTTTTGATATCAGGGTAATAGTGACCTCATAGAATGAGTTGAGAAGTGTTCCCCCTCTTCTATTTTTTTAGAAGAATTTGTGAAGAATTGATTTTAACTTTTCCTTAAATGTTGGGTAGAATTCATTTGTGAAGCCATCTGTGCCTGGGCTTTCCTTTGTGGAAAGTGTTTTGGTTACCATTTCAGTCTTTTTACTTATTTAGATGTCTTCAGGCTTTCTGTTTCTTCTTGGGTAATTTTAGTTACTTTGTGTCTTTTTAATAAGTTGTCCATTTCATAAATCAACAAACAACAAATGTGGGCCGGCTGAGTGGCGTGATGGTTAAGAACTGGCTTGGGACGCCAGAGGGCCCCGGTTCGGATCCCACATAGGAGGGCCAGTGACAGCACCCTCCACAGCTAAGATGCTGAACATCAGCTCAACCTGGAGCTGGGCTGCCGAGAGTCGCTGGCGATGGCGTAGGCTGCAGTCCCTGTGGCAGTGGGTTGCCATGGGCTACCGTGTGTAGCCAGCAGCCAGCGTGAGCAGCCCTCAA
>NW_017731469.1:497736-499159 GCF_001890085.2 Hipposideros armiger
AGCTGTTGTTCAGCATCTTAGCTGTAGAGGGCAGTGTCACTGGCCCTCATATGTGGGATCCGAACTGGGACCCTCTGGCGTCCCAAGCCAGCTCTTAACCAAGATAGCACTCGGCCGGCCCTTCCCTAATAGTCTTTTTAATACTTCTAATGTGAGTAGTGATGTCCCTACTTTCATTCCTGATTTTAGTAATCTGCATCTTTTTTCCCTTTTTCCTCATCAATCTAGCGAAAGGTTTGGCAGTTTTGTTAACCTTTTCAAAGAATCAACTTTTGATTTCAGTTATTTTCTCTATTGTTTTTCTAGTCTCTATTTTATTGATTTACATTCTAATCCTTATTATTTCCTTCCTTCCATTTACTTTGGGTTTAGTTTTCATTTTCCAGTGTCTTCAAGTGGAAGGTTAGGTTGCTGAGTTGAGATCTTTCTTTTCTAATGTAGGCATTTATATCTATACAATTCCTTGTAAGCATTACTTTAGTGGCATCCTATAAGTTTTGTTATATTGTGCTTGCATTTTTTTCATCTCATAGTATTTTTCTAATTTCCCTTGTGATTTCTTCTTTGAACCCTTGCTTTTCCAGGAATGCATTGTTAAGTTGTTGAGTGAAGTTGCTACCTGTAGGGGAACCATTCTTACCAGCTAGTTGTGGAATATAGGAGGAAGCACAATGACTAGTATTATTATTTTTTTGTTCTTGTGTGAAAACCCTCTAGTCAAGGGTCCTTACAAAATAGTTGAAAGTATGATATATACATGACTCTAGGGAATAGAAAGATCAAGGTGGTATAGCTAGTAGAGGGGATAAGCATATAGTTTGTATTAAAGTTACATTTCCCTACACAGCTCAATCTTGGATAAATTCAGCTATGTGCTCTCACTGTGTATGATCCTGACATGCCCTACATTGCTGGTGTAAATATCACAGTCCTGAAGGTAGAATCTCCTGCAAAATTAGCATTCCCAACCTCAGCTGGGTTTGCTGTACTGTCTGCAGGTTTTACTTATCTGGTGTCAACTCTTTCTCACTCTCCTGTTTACCTCTTCAAAGAATTTGCCATCTTTCTTAAGTTCTCTACTGTGGCCTTCTTACTATCTCATGAGCCTGTCCTCTACTTCAGAGAACATACTGGTCATCAAGCGAGAAATTTTCTCTCTCTACTTCCAACATGACTAGTGGTGACTCCCATCTTTACCTCCTTCACTTAAGACTCAGACCTTCCTGTCTAAGGCTAGATCTTCTACCATTTTTTCTTACTTAAAGTAATGAATTTGCTGGTTTTCCAAAAATGATGCATGCTTATTATGAAAAGTTAAACACTATAAGAAATGGGGACAGGCACTGTGTACCTTTGCTCTTCATGTCCTTGCTTCATTAGTTATCCTCTTTTCTCTTTTATCGTCATTCTGTTCCTCTCCATT
>NW_017731469.1:499264-504087 GCF_001890085.2 Hipposideros armiger
CTCTCTCTCTCTCTCTCTCTCTCTCTCTCTCTCTCTCTCTCTCTCTCTCTCTCTCTCATAAATTTGTCAAAACATTGATACTGGGTATCTGAGTCTGCCTCCCATTCGTTCTCTTCTCAACACACCGCAAGCTATCTTCGGCCTCTCCTACTCTAAAATGAGACCTAAAGTAGGTCAGCATTGCTGATTAATTTTCTTACTTTTTCAAACTTTGAACATCACTGAGAAGTAGCAATTGATGATTGGCTGCAGATGAGGATAAGGAGGGTAGGGGCTAGGACTGCTGGGAACTGCTAACCCTTATCAGTACTGTGCTTATTGGAAAAGAGCCCTGTAGGGCTTCAAGTAGGTTTTAAGAAAATATAATAGTCAGGATTTCATTTTAAGCAGATAATTATGGTGGCTGTGTGGTGGTGGTGGTGGTGGTGGGGAGTGAAATGGGAATTGGCCAAGATCCAAGGCTGGGAGACTGGTGAGGATTCAATTGTTATACCATAAACAGGATGATGTGGGCTTCAACTTGGCCAGTTGTAGGGTTGGAGAGGATGGATTCTAGAGATCTTTAGAAGAGTAGAATAGAACATTAGTGAGAAGTAAGATCTGTATATGTTGGTGGCAGCATTGTTGAGTGAGAGGATGACTTCTAGGTTTCTTGCTTGACCTAGAAGGAAAATGGTACTACCAACTGAGATAGACAATATAGGAGGAACAGGTTTGGTGGTCAGGGTGATGGTAAGTTCAGTTTCAGACATGTTTAGGAGTATTAAAGAAGAGGCATTCACCAGGCAGTGGGGTATAAGAATTTGAAGCTCAGGGGAGAGCGGGAGCAGAAAGAACTATCAGCACTTAGGTAACAGTTCAAAGCATGAGAATATATGCGATAGCTTACGGAGATTATAACAAGAGGAATAGTCTAAGGCTGGCACTCAAGGGAATATTTAGAGGATGGGTTAAGGAATAGCCCAAGAAGGAGATTTCTGTCCTTGATTCTTTTTGTTTGTCTTACTTACACAATGTCTGTGAGAAATCTCATCTACACCAATGACTTTAAGTATCTTTCTTTCAAGATTCAATGTAGTATTTCTAACTATCTACTGGACTCTTCCTACCCAGATGTTTTAGACTTAGTACCTCAGACTTCGATTTTTCACCTCAAATAACATCACCATCAGCAATAAAAATTCTAGTTTTCCTCTACACTTTGCTGTAGTTACTGATAATTTTTTTGCTTGAAAGTCTCTGTTGGGGTTCCTCAAAATGTCAAATGCAGAATTACCATATGACTCAGCAGTTCCACTCTTAGGTATATATCCAAGAGAATTAAAAGTAGTTTTTTTTAAAAGCAAGTTTTCAAATGAAAACTTGTAGATGAATGTCAAAGCAGCATTATTCATCAGTAGCCCCAAAGTGGAAACAACCCAGGTGTCCATCAACTGATGAATGGTTAAACAAAAAGAGGTCTAGCCATACAGTGACTATTATTCAGCAAAAAAAGGAAAGAATGAAGTACTGATACACTCTACAACATGGATGAACTGAACATAATCCTAAGTGAAAGAAGCCAGACAGAAAAAGCCTCATAGTTTAGGATTCCATTCATGAAATATCTAGGTTAGGCAAATCCTTAAGAGATTAGAGTTTGCCAGGGGCTGGGGAGGGACTGCTTAATGGGGCACATGGTTTCTTTTTGAGTGATAAAGTGTTCTGGAACAAGATAGTGGTGATGGTTGCACAACGATGTGAATGTACTGAATTGTATTCCTTAAAATGCTGAATTTTATGTTATGTGACATTTATCTCATTGGAAAACAACTTGTTTCTCTGTTACTTACAAGATAAAGTTCAAATTCTTAACTTGGCACACAAGGTCTCTAGTCTCATACACATGCACTTCCTCTCACAGATATTCTAAACATATTGGATGTAAAACTTCCCTTTTGTACCTCTGTATCTTGACATAGGCTGTTCCCTCTGCCTAGAATACTAGTATTATACTATTCCATTTAGCAAACTTGTCCTCAATTTGGAAGATGCTGCTACAATATTACCCTTGTGTGAGGCTTTTCCTAGCTACCCTAGGCACACTTAGTTGCTCCTTGATCCACAAGGAGCCCACAGCACTTTATGTTTCTGTTCTAGCACTTAGCTTAATTATTTTGTAACTTGTCAGTTAATATATCTGTTTCCCATTTGATCAGTGAGTTTTAAACTTTTTTTGGGAGATCATTCATGGTGTAATATAAACTGTGGACTCTTCTGACGCAAACGCACATTTATGCATATATTTTACAGGTTTCATGTAATTTCATGCAGTCCATGAATTTCCCAAAGGGCCAGGGCAGATGCACTCATCTGCATTGGAATCATCTGGAATGCTTGTTTAAAAGCCAGCTCTCAGGTCCCACCCCTAGGCACTGAATCAGGATCTTTGGAGGTGGGCTCCAAAGATCCTGAACAGTCCCTCTGGGGGGGACTTTTATTCACTAGACTTTGATAACTACTGTCCTAGGTTAAGGACCCCCACAGGAGACAGAGAGCTCTTTAGGACAAAGAGTAGATCTCACTGATCTTTGGATCTTATTGGACCCTACAATCTCATGATGTAACAGAGAACAGGACAAGAAAGGGATCATTACCATGGCATTACGATCAGTAATGCTACAGAATAAAGTCCAAAAAAAGAAAGAAAGAAAGAAGCAGCCCTGCTCTGGTCCTCTGCAGACCATTTCATATGCAGTCACTTGGCATACGAAGGGAACCTTCATTAGACCCCACCGAGCTGTCAGCATTCGATGCTTGTAGTTGAATGAATCATGGAAGGCTACAGCAAGAAGAGGAAAATCTAGGGACAGGTTTTGGAATTCATTCATACAGTGAAGATTTACTGAGCACTTGGAATGTGCTAAACACACTGGGGAGAAAAGATTAGTGATACTTTGTTGCTGTCACTATGGGTCTTGCAGTCCAGTGGGGATGATATTTTGCAAACAGAAAGGCTGCATCCAAG
The DNA here is from genome assembly GCF_001890085.2 of Hipposideros armiger. Lineage (NCBI taxonomy): Eukaryota > Metazoa > Chordata > Mammalia > Chiroptera > Hipposideridae > Hipposideros > Hipposideros armiger. Next base: position 502,272 of record NW_017731469.1, read on the forward strand.
CTGTAACTGCCGTTACAGGGAGCTGAACTGAGTATCATGGGAACGTGGAGGACACAGCCATCATTTGTGTGCAGTGCACATTGTCTGAAGCACAAAGGCTCAGGCTTTGAAGACCTGCATTTAAATCCCACCGTTTACAAGATGGAAAAGTTATTTAACCCCTCTAAACTTCAGGGTTTTTTAATCTGTACAATGGTAATATTAACAGTATAATACTTATCTCACAGTATGAGGATTAAAATGAGCTAATGAATATAAATTGCTTAGCCAAACTGCTGAATACATGATAGCTAATTTCTGTTTCCTGAGAAACCGCATACACATTTTTTTCCCCTGAGAGTTACAAGGGGACAGGGTGGGCGAAGACATGGAGGTGAGAACATGTGTGTCGGGATTGAAATTTTGTGTGGTTAAAGGTGAAGTATGGGGTTAAGGCATGAAATCTGCTTTTCAATCATGGGTTATTAAATCCATGTGTCAGAGACATGGGGATGCTGTGGGGGGAAATGTGATATAGAGATGATGTATTATAGAAACGCACACTTGAAACCTATGTCATTTTACTAACATTGTCACCCCAATACATTTAATTGTTTTTAAAGTAAATTTCCTCTTCTCAGACATCTAGGACATTGTCAGGTGGGGAAGAAAGAGAAGGAACATTCTAAGAGGAGGGACTACATGTGTTAAGTAAGACATGGAGACAAAAAAGGGCCAGTGTGTTTGTGGAATGGTGAGAAACAGTAAGCAGGAGGGAGGGTGGGTACAAAGTGAGGCTCTGAAGCTAGACTGGATCCTAATATGCTAGACCGAGGAGATTGGGTTTCATCATGTAGGCAATGGGGAGTCAAAAAGAGTGGCTGTTTTGTTTTGTAAAGATCATTTTGAAAGCAGTGTAGAGGCTGTACTGATCTGGAGTGGGGAGTGAATGGAGGCAGGACTATTTAGCAGGTGTGGTAGTAAGTAATCCCAGCTGATACTATAAGAGTCTAGAGACACTCTTCCTTATAGATTGTTCTGGTGACCACGACATGTGATGCTCAGAGTGTGGAACAAAACCAGAGAAGAGCTGAGAGGGAGAGCGACACAAGAAGACAAAAGCTTGTTCTCTCGTTTATCATTTCCTTTTGTATTCTAGAGAATACTTATTATAGTGTACAATCAGCCTCTTCCTGGGTCTGAGCTACCCTGTTACTTTGTTGTAGAACATTTTGTTCACTTCCCTGGCTGAAAAAGATACTAGAAAATGCAACTCAACTCAATTACTATTAAAATGAACCATCTCTTTGGTAACTTTTTCCCTCCAGCTTCATTGAGATATTATTGACTTGCAACATGGTGTAATTTAAGGTGGACAGTGTGTTGATTTGATACACTTATACATTGCAAAATGATTGCCACTATAGTGATAGCTAACACTTGCATTACATCTCATTTAGTTTTTGTGGTGATAATATTTAAGGTCTACTGTCTTAGCAAGTTTCAAGTATATAATACAGTATTATTAACTACAGTCACCACACTGTACATGAGCCCCCCAGAACTTATTCATCTTATAACTGGAAATTTCTACCCTTTGACTAACATCTCTCCATTTCCCCAACTCTACTTTCTGTTTCTATGAATTTGGCTTTTTTAGATTTCACATATAAGTGATAGCATGAAGTATTTGTCTTTCTCTATCTGATTTATTTCACTTAGTATAATATCCTCAGTGTTCATCCATGTTGTTGCAAATGGCAGGATTTCCTTCCTTCTCATAGCTTAACACTATTCCATTATATATATATATATATATATATATATATATATATAT
>NW_017731469.1:504897-509185 GCF_001890085.2 Hipposideros armiger
GTCGTATTACCTTTGATGTCCTGAATAGCATCAAAATGTCTTCCTTTCAACATTTCTTTATCTTTGGGTAAAGAAAGAAGCTATTGGGGGCCAGATCAGGTGAGTACAGAGGGTGTTCCAATACAGTTATTTGTTTTCTGGCTAAAAACTCCCTCACAGACAGTGTTGTGGGAGCTGGTGCATTGTCATGATGTGAGAGCCATGAATTGGTGATAAGTTCAGGTTGTCTAACTTTTTCACGCAACCCAAATAGTAAGCTTGGTTAAGTGTTTGTCCAGTGGTACAAATTCATAATGAATAATCCCTCTGATATCAAAAAAGATTAGAAACATCGTTGCAAAGAGTTCTCGAACTTAATTGTCATATGTCGTATTCCCACTAGTTTTAGCATTTTGAGGAACCTCCATATTGCTTTCCAGAGTGACTGCACCAATTTACATTCCCACCAACAGTGCATGAGGGTTCCCTTTTCTCCACATTCTGGTCAACACTTGTTATTTCTTAAACAGGTGGCAGGATGGCTCAGCTGGTGAGAGCACGTGCTCCTAACAACAATGTTGCTGGTTTCACTCCCGCATGGGATGGTGGGTTACGCCCACCCACAACTAAGATTGAACATGGATGGCAACTGGACTCGGAGCTGAGCTAGCTGTGTCCTCCACAATTAAGACTGAAGGACAACAACTTGGATGTTCCCCTCCCCCCCCCCGATTCTCCAACACTATTGCCCTTCCCCAATTCCCCAATAAAATCTTTAAAAAGGAAAAAGAACTGCCTTTCTTTTTAAGGCCGAATAATATTTCATTGTATGTATATGCCACATTTTATTTACCCATTCATCTGTTGATGGTCATTTGTGTTTTTTCCACATTTGGGCTATTGGGAGAAATGCTACTGTGAACATGGGTGTACAAATATCTGTTTAAGGTCCTGTTTGAAATTCTTTGAGGTATATACCTGGAAGTGCTGGATCTTATAGTAATTCTATGTTTAACTTTTTTTGGAACTGCCATGCTGCACCATTTCACATTTCTACCAGCAATGCATAAGGGTTCCAATTTCTCCACATCTTTGCTAACACTTATCATTATATTTTGTTTTTGTAAAATAATAACCATCCTAATATCGTAATGAGTGTGAAGTGGTATCTCATTGTAGTTTGGGGTTTTTTTCCCTCATAATTAGTGATGTTGAGCATATTTTCATGTGCTTCTTGGTCATTTGTATATCTTGTTTGGAGAAGTGTCTATTCAAGTCTTTTGCCTATTTTTAAATTGGGTTATTTTTCTCGTTGATCTCCTTCACTTTTGAAGGATAAATTTGCTGGATACAGAATTCTAAGTTGGTGTTTTTTTCTGTCACACTTTACATATTTCACTGCACTCTCTTGTGCTTGCATGGTTTCTGAAGAGACATCTGATCTAATTCTTATCTTTTTTCCTCTGTGGATAAGGTGTTTTTTTAGCTAACTTCTTTAAAGATCTTGACTTTGATTTTTCTGTAATTTGAATATGATATGCCTAGGTATAGATTTTTTAAATATTTATACTGGTTGGTGTTCTGTGAGATTCCTGGATCTGTGGTTTGTTATCTGTTATTAATTTTGGAAAATTCTCAGCCATTATTAGTTCAAATATTTCTTTTGTTCCTTTATCTCTTTCTTTTCTTTCTGGTATTCCCATTATGCATATACTACACCTTTTGTAATTGTCCCACAATTTTTGGATATTGTGTTCGTGTTTTTCATTCTTTTTTTTTCTTTGCATTCCAGTTTTGGAAGGTTCTATTTACATATATTCAAACTCACTGATTCTTTTCTCATCTATGTCCTATCTACTGATGAGCCCCTAGAAGACATGTTTCATTTCTGTTATAATGTTTTTTATTTTCAGCATTTCCTACTGATTCTTTCTTAGAGTTTCAATCTCTCTGTTTACATAACCCATCTGTTCTTATGTATTGTCCAGTTTTTCCAATAGAAGCCCTAGTGTATAATTATTTTAAATTCTTGCTCTGTTATGATCATTCCAAAATCTCTGCCATATGTGAGCCTTGTTCTGATGCTTTCTCTGTCTCTTTATACTATATGGGTTTTGTTTGTTTGTTTGTTTTTGCCATTTTGTATGTCTTGTGATGTCTTGTTGAAAGCTGGACATGATGTACAGTCATACCTGGTTTATTGTACTTTGCTTTACTGGGTTGCACAGATGTGTTTTTTATAAACTGAAGGCAAGATCCTCCACCAGCAAAAAAGATTACAGCTCGCTGTATTGCAATACTAGCTTTATTGCCTCACAATATCCCCAAGGTGTGCCTGTACTGGATAAAAAGACCTCATTTAGTTAGCATTTGGTGTGAGATTTTATGTTTTTCTGGCTAGAAGTTAGGCTGGGTTTACTGTTTACTGTAGCTGTGTCAGAGGTAAAATTTCCTCTGATATCCTTGTTTTTATCTCCCCTGCTGGCTTTGGACTTCCCTAGAGAGTTCTTAAATAAGGTCTAAGACATGCAGTTCTTTCAGTTGTAACCCCCTGTTATTATACGGGAGCCTTACTGATGTGGTGGTATGGTGTCAGAGGCAGGGAAGGATTCTATATTCCTATGATTAGGTCTCAATCTTTTAGTGAACCGGTGTCCCTGGGCTGTGACCTTTACAAGTACTTTTCATTTCACACACACACATCACGACTTCGGTGAGACTGGAGAGGGCTAGAGTTGGGTATTTCCATTCCAACAGATTGGCTAGTCTCTGGTAAAACCCAAGGTGGTTAGGCTCTGGTAAAATCAATTACCTTTAGTGCAAGCTTTTGTTAAGGAGAACAGAATACTCTGAGCACATTTAAACTGGTAATCTCCCCCATCAAAAATCATCAGGGAATTTTTCTCCCATCTTCACACTGAGAACCTAGTGGTGCTCATATAGGTAAAACTCATGAAAGTATGGGGTCTCCCTAAAACTGGTCCACCACTCTGGATTTTTTAACTCTCATACTTGTCCACATACAGCTTCCAACAATTGATCAGTTACAGCTTAATTTTCCTATCATACTACTAGCTCCAGCGGTAGGTTTCTGCTCTTAAAAGCTGTGTTTCTCTGTATTCACCTGTCTCTCCACTTTTGGGAACAGTATTTTGCCCTGTGACCTCAGTTCTCTGATGAACCTAAGAATAGTTGTTGATTTTCAACTTGTTCAGCTATTTCCTTGTTGCGAGGCCAGGAGTGATGACTTTTGAGCTCTTTACGTGTCGGACCTGACATTTCTTTTGAAACATGACTTTGTTCATGCTGTTTTCTTTGAGCTCATCATTTTTTTTTACTGTAGGAAAGATTAGGATGGCATCTTAAGTTTTTTTTTTCCATTACTAAGATTGTTTTTACATGATAAAAGATTTCAATCAGCAGTTAGTCTTACAGGGTTATATTTTTGCATTCCTATATCTAAACTTGTTAGATCCAGTATACTCTTATTTTCCAAGCTGTGACGTAATGAAGTCTATATCTCATTTATAGATTGTTATTTCTTAATGCTTTCCTGCAATCTCTTACATGTCTGAATTTTTCTCTTCTTTTTTTGTGGTAAAATACGAATACCAGGAAATTTACTGTTTTAACTGTTTTGAAATATACAATTCAGTGATATTAACTATATTCATGATATATAGTGCAACCATCACCTCTAACTTTTTCATCACTCGAAATGGAAGCCCTGTACCCATTAGTCAGTCACTCCCCATTTCCCTTTGTCAACGGCCCCTGGCAACCACTTAATCTGCATTCTATCTCTATGGATTTACCTATTCTGGACATATCATGTGAATGAAATCATACATGTGACCTTTTTTTGTGTCTGACTTCTTTCATTTAGCAGGATGTTTCTCTTTCCCCAGCTTTACAGAGGTATGATTGACAAACATTGTCTATATTTAAGGTGTATAATGTGATGTTTGATACACACACACACACACACACACACACACACACACACATACACACACAGGGTACCAAAAATGTATACAGATTTTAAGAAAGGAAAAAGCTATAGTAAAATTGTAATACTCAATATATACCGATAACAAAAGATGAATACCAGTCATGTGTATACATTTTTTGGCACCTCTGGTATATATGATATTGTATACACTGTAAGATGATTAGTGTGATGTTTTTAAGGCTCATCCACACTGTAGCATGGATCAGTGCTTCATTCCTTTTTAGGATTCCATTGCGTAGAATATTACACCATATTTTGTTTATCCATCCATCCATTAAGGAACATTTGGGTTGTCTC
>NW_017731469.1:509525-520807 GCF_001890085.2 Hipposideros armiger
GCAGTGTCACTGGCCCTCATATGTGGGATCCGAACCGGGGCCCTCTGGCGTCCCAAGCCAGCTCTTAACCATCGCGCCACTCGGCCGGCCCTCCACCTTTTGATTATTGTGACTAGTGCTGCTATGAACATACATGCTCAAGGTTTTATTTGAACACCTGTTTTTAATTCTTTTGGGTATATACATAGGAGTGGAATTGCTGGGTCATATAGTAATTCTATATCTAACTTGTTGAGGAATTATCAAACTGTTTTCCACAGTGTCTGTACAATTTTACATTCCCACTAGTAGTTTATGGGGCGGTTCCAAATTCTCCACACCCTCCCTAATGCTTATTATTATCTGTTGTTTTGATTATAGCCATCCTTGTGGGTATGAAGTGGTATCTCATTGTAGTTTTGATTTGCATTTCCCTGATGATTAGTGATGTTGAGCATCTTTTCATGTGCATGTTAGCCATTTGAATATCTTGTTTGAAGAGATGTCTATTGAAATCTCTGTTTTTTAAAAAATTAGGTTGTGTTTTTACTTTTGAGTTGTCAGAGTTCTTTTTTAAATTAAATTTATTGGGATGACAATGGTTAGTAAAATTACATCGTTTGAAGTGTACAATTCTGTAATATATCCTCTATATATCACATTGTGTGCTCACCACCCAGAGTTAGTTCTCCTTCCATCACCATATATTTGACCCCCTTTACCCTCTTCTACCACCTCCCTCACCCCTTATCCTCTGGTAACCACTAAACTGTTGTCTGTGACTATGAGTTTTTGTTTCTTTGTTTGTCTTGTTCCTTTGTTGTTTTCAGTTTTATATGCCACGTATCAGTGAAATCACATGGTTCTCCACTTTTTCTATCTGACTTATTTTGCCTTAGCATAATAATCTCAAGATCCATCCATGTTGTTGCAAATGGCACTATTTCATCTTTTCTTATGGTAGAATAGTATTCCATTGTGTATATATACTGCATCTTCTGTATCCAATCATCTATCGAAGGACACTGCATAAAAGAAAACATAGGTACTAAGCTTATGGACCTCGGATTCAAAGGGGATTTCATGAATTTGTCCCCAAAGGCAAGGGAAGTAAAAGCTAAAATAAATGAATGGGACTATATCAAACTAAAAAGCTTCCGCAAAGCAAAAGAAACCATCAACAAAATAAAGAGGCAACCAACTGAATGGGAGAAGATTTTTTCAAATAGTGCCTTCGATAAGGGGCTAATATCCAAAATATATAAGGAACTCATACAACTCAACAACAACAAAAACAATCCAATTAAAAAATGGACAGAGGACCTGAATTGACATTTATCCAAAAAGGACATACAGATGGCCAATAGACATATGAAAAAATGCTTAACATCACTAATCATCAGAGAAATGCAAATAAAAACCACAATGAGATACCACCTCACACCTGTTAGAATGGCTCTCATCAACAAGACAAATAATAAATGTTGGAGAGGCTGTGGAGAAAAAGAAACCCTCATAGACTGTTGGTGGGAATGCAGATTGGTGCAGCCGCTATGGAAGGCAGTGTGGAGGTTCCTCCAAAAATTAAGAATAGAATTCCCATATGACCCAGCAATCCATCTCCTGGGTATCTACCCAAAAAATCTGAAAACATTTGTCTATAAAGGTATATGTGCTTCAATGTTCATTGCAGCTTTATTTACAGTGGCCAAGACATGGAAACAACCATACTTAACTCATTATAAATCTAGTACAAATTAATATAAAATTAGTAAGTTTCCAATAGCTGAATGGCCAGAGGATATAGTTTATGAATGTATTGTCAGGGAATTCAGGGACATGCTCCTTATAATATCTTCCCTTAGAGTAGAGCCCTTACCACCCAATCCTCTACCTCCCAGGCAGAACTAATTGCTCTGGCATTTGTGTCTCTATAATACTGTATACATACTTCTAGTATAGAATGTATTCTTTTTTTTATCACGGTGTATAGCATGAGAGAATCTCAAAGGCAAGGACTATATTTTAATTCATCTTTCTATCCCAGATCTTTATCATAATTTCGGGTACATAGTAAGAAGCTGCTATTCATGGAGTGACTAATGGCTTCAATTTTGAACATGTTGAGTTCGAGGTGCTGGCAAGGCACATAGTATCTTGCAAGTAGTAATAAACTTGGTTCCAAATTGAGGGTAGAAATAAATATTCAGGAATCTTTAGCAATCTTATCCATGGACACTGGAACTACCTCAATGCATAAGATTGCTAAAGGAAGGAAAGATGAAATAAGAAGAAATTTAGAATCATTGGTCCATACGCTAAGAATGAGGCTGTACCGTTAGGCTCAAGTTCTCAAAGTGTGGCCCCTCTGCATTACCTGGTATGCTTATGTAAATTCAGATTCCCAGATTGACTTAGTCCATTTCTTGGGTTAGGATCTAGGAAGCTGCCTTGTAACAAGCTTCTGTGTCGTGGTCATTAAAGCTTCCCGTGATATGTACGTTAATGTTTGAGAAAGCCTGCTTTAGAGAGTGAATACAGATAGAGTCACCTAGAGAACTTCATATCCCATGTTTTCTATAATTAACATGTATTATTTTAAATGGAAAACATCTTTTTAAATGTTGGATATTGAGTTTAGTGAGCTCAGCTTCATAGTCCCGATGTATAGCATATACCTTCATATTTGCCTTTTCTATAATGAGCCATCTGACACATACACTCCAGCCCTCACATCTGCCAAATCCTTCCTGGCTTTCAGAATCAAGTAGCTAAAGGAAAAAAAGCTTAATAAATGGTCTTGAGGCCCCATTTTATCTAGTGCTTCTTGATTGGCACCATTTCCCATTCCCTAAACAATAACTAAAAAGTCAAAAACGAATTTTCAATACAAACCCTTCTATGTTAACAGTTTCATGGCAGAGCGATGCTATATTGCCTATTCATGGACTGTGGGGGCTGTTTCCCAAGAAAGCAGCCTCTAGGAAGCTGGAAACATGCAACCCTTATGCACTGCGCCCTTTGTCAGGGTGTGTAACCAAAGACCACGCAGAGATAATAAACCATAAGGGCTGTATTTCGTGTGAAGAGAGGGACGGGCATTTGGAGGGAGGGATAGCTCCAGGTCTGTCACGTAAGGGACCTGCAACCTTTCCCCAGTTCTCTCTGCCTGCCCTGTCAGCATTCCTACAGGAAGTGGGGCTATCATCACAGCTGACCTTAAGCCGAAGTGTTTAAATGTTTTCCATGTGACATTTGCATGATGACAGTCAACCTAGTTCTCCCTCTCCCCTCACCTGCATCTATTTCCTCCACCATCACGAACAACCTTTCACAACCACTGTGCCTTATCTAGAATGGAAATACCAATCCAGAGAGCTCCAAACTGTAACCCAGAAATTAAGCCTCAGCAGAGCAATATCCATTCTGCTACCTCACATCCAGGACACTTTTGCTGACCCCAGAAGTAGGCTGAAGCCACAATTGCAGGGTGTCCTCACCCCATATAGTCAGAAAGCAGATAGACAGGGAAGATGGGGAGATTTGGTCCACAGAGACAGAAGCAGCTGGCAGAACAGTCAACTTAGTGCCAGTTGGGGCAACCTTGGCCTGACCTTAAGCCTTTCTAATCTGTTTTGTTCATATCCCTGAAACCTCCATGACTCTGACCTTTGTGTTCTTTCCCAGGTGACCAAGGCGGTGTCCAAAAGAAGACAGGAAGCTGCAGTAACACGCAAAGCATATTTACCTTTAGGGAATGTTCTCGTTGACCCTAGATTCCAGACTTCAGTCCTTTTGGTCACCTTACATTTCATGAGGACTTACTTACGCCAGGTATTTTGTGAAATTTTGAGATAAGAACTTGGGTAAGGTTTAGTCCTTGTCCAGGAAGAGTTCATGACTTTATGGGGAGGACAAAAATATGAACAAAGAATTACCATATTATAAAGTGCAAGCACTACTATAGAGGTGCTATAGGTTTGCTGGCAGAAAAAAAATCCTCAGCCCAGTGTGGTTTGTTGGTCAGACCCAGTCCACAGAAAGAAATGGAATCTGGGAGCTCATAATGCAAAGGCTGAGGGGCCGGTGGTGGTGGTGGTGGAGGGCTTGCCCAGGGCCTCCAGAAGCAGTGAGGGGGCAGGGAGCTCCTGGGCTCAGGGGGGTGCCTTGGCCTGGTCACCCCTTGCTCCTGGGGGCTGTAGGGGCTCTCCTTCATTCCCTCTTCTCACACCAAGCTGTTGGAAGGTAAACTGAGGCATATTAAAATTTGAGAGAGTTTGTTTGAGCAAAAATCCCTTCCAATCAGGCAGAGCCAAACTGTGGGTAGAGAAAAGGTGGAAGCAAAGTAAGGAAATTGTTTATTTGCAATAGCTTAAAGCCTAGTTGGCTGTTTGTGATTGTTTGTCCCTAGCATTTTGATTTCATAGCCTTGAGTCATTTATAAGTTTAGATTTTGATTTGCTTGCATCGGCCACCACCATATTAAAGTCACTTTATCTGCTGGCCTCTTTGTTTAATTAATTTAACAACACATGTATAAATATTTACAAATGCATCTGTATTAAGCTAAACATGAGTGCATACTGATTTCTCCATTACCACATGGACCATATTAGCCTCTTCCCTTTGCTCATCTGTACCTTCCCTCTCCAACAGGGAGGCTCCTGGCTCTACAATCCACCATGTGCTTCCTTAGTGTTCAGTTCCATATAGATGTATAGTGGTTGCAGAATTGCTAACCAGTACCCACATGGGAAACAGCTGTACCAACTGGATAGAGTGCTTGGTACAGTCCCCTTTGTCTGTAATCTCACAGGCATCACTCATTTACAGTTATGCAGGTTTGCACCTTCAGCCCCTACCCACTTCAGTAGCTTGTTTCATGAACTTGTGATGCCGTTCAACTCTTATTTTACATTCTGCATTCTGACCTTGTATCCCTTGTTCTCCTAATTTATTTTTGTTTTAATTGCACACATTAAGCTTCGCTCTTTGTGCTATGAAATTCTATAGGTTTTGAGAAACCTGGAAGTGTCTACCATGACAGTCTCATAAGAGCAGTTTCACTGCCCTAAGTATTCACCATGTGCTTCACCTAGTCAACCCTCTTCCTTCCCCACAAAGTCCCAGGCATCACTGATCTCTTTACTCTCACTATAGTTTTGCCTCTTATAGAATGTCACATGAATGCAATACTGTATGTAGACCTTTCAGACTGGCTTCTTTCACATAGAAATATACATTTAAGTGTCATCCATGTTTTTGCATGTTTGATAACTCATTCCATTTTATCACTCAGCAGTATCTTGTTGTCTGGATGGACCACAGTTCATCCATTCACTTACTGAAGGGCATCTTGGTTGCTTCTAGTTTCCAGTAATTATTAATAAAGTGCTATAGACATTCACGTGCAAAAAATTCCTCACAGAAGAAATATTTGAGCTGAATACTGAAGGAAAAGGAGGCATTTACTAGGTAGGAGGAGAACAGCATGAGGAATGGCAGAGAGGAATGGAAGTACATGGCAGGTTTGGGGGCTATCAGAAAGTTCTCTCTAATTGGAATGGTACCTTAATGATGACAAAGTTGAAAAGGCGGGGTGGGACCAGATCACTGGGCTTTATCCTTTATAGACCAATGTTTTCCAGCTTCACTTGGTCATATTCTACCTTCGCCATTTTAACTTACTAAATTTAACCAATAATACCTTTGAAATCATAAGTTTCTTATGAATATTAAAGTCGAAATATGCCTGTTAAAATAAAAATATTTTCATTTGTGCATCAACAAGCGTACACTATAACTATTTAGAAAGATGATTCTGAAAGCGTTGTCTGAGAGAGATTGGGTGGGGAAGTAAAACAGGATTATTTTAAAGGCTGTTGAGATGATACAGTCCTTAGGAGCAGGGGTGGTAAAGAGTGGAAAGGATTTAAAAGACATTTAGAAACTAGAATTGACAGGAATATGATTAACTAGAGGAAGGTAGGGGATATTTATGAATTAAAATCTGGATTTGGAGACTAGGTGGAAGGATGGAAGATTACAGAAAAGGAAGGATCTAGAATTACCTGCAGGTCTCTTGTCTTGGGAGTAAATGATAATACCAATTCACCAAAGTAGAGAATAAGACCAAAAGTAAGTTTGAGGGGAAAATTTCTCCTCAAAAAATTTACTTATTTGCATTTTTTTTAAAAAATTACAAATACAGTATGTACTCAGGAACAAGTGAAAAAATCCCCAAATATAAAAAGATAAGGTTAATAATCTTTCCCCTTTCATATCTCCTCCCCTTCCCTTGTAACCCTGAGGGGACCAATTTGTGTAGCCTTTCACACCTTCTTCATGAGTGTGTATGTTTGTATGCATATAATACACATACAGATGTGTGTCTATGTATGTATGATTTTCTCAGACTTCAGTGGATATACTCCCAGGTCAATATATATCGATTTAACCCATGCTTTTTTTATTAATGTTTGCATGGTTTGTCTTTTTATATTCTGTTACTTTAAACTTACCTATGTCATTGTGTGTCAAGTGAGTTTCTTTTAGACAGCATATACTCAGATCATGTTTTCTTAAACCCACTCAGTCTTTGAATTTGGTGAATTTTGACCATTTTCATTTGAATCAATTGTATCATTTTACTAGGACTGCTGTGATTAAGTGCCACAAACTGTCTCCCAGTTCCGGAGGCCAGGAGTCAGAAATCAAGGTGTTGGCAAGGCCACCTCCCTCTGCGTGGTTTTGGGCAGAATCGTCCATTGCCTCTTGCAACTTCTGGTCACCTCTCACATTCCTTGGCTTCTAGCAGCATCACTCCAACCTCTGCCTCCATCTTCACGTGGCCCTCTTTCCTCTGTGTTTGTGTTCACGTGTCATGGTATTCTCCTTTCTCTTTGAGTCTGTGTCCATATTCCCCACTTGTTATAAAGATCCCTGTCATATTGTATTTGACTCCACCCTAATGGCCTTATCTTGACTTGATTACATCTGCAAAGACACTTGCTATAGACTGAATGTTTGTGTTCCTCCCAAATTCATGTTGAAAGCTAATTTCTTTTTTTTTACTTTGCATATTATTATATATTTAGAATGGACTTTTAAAAAGAATGGTAACAGGGGCCGGCCAAGTGGCACATTGGTTACTAGTTGGCTTGGGACACCAGCGCTGAGCAGCAGGGCCCCGGTTCGGATCCCACATATGAGGGCCAGTGACGCTGCACCCTCTACAGCTAAGATGGTGAACAACAGCTTGACTTGGAGCTCGGCTGCCGTGAGTCTCCAGTAATGGAATAGGCTGCAGCCCCTGCTGCAGTGGTTTGCCATAAGCTGCCATGAGTGGCTGGCAGCCGGTGTGAGTGGCCGGCAGCCAGCGTGAGCTGCCAAGAGCCGCCGTGAGCGGCTGTCCAATGGCCAGCAAGCGACTGCCTCACCCGGGAAGAGCGCAATGGTAATACCAACATGGGACAGTGAAGCAACGTCCTCCACAACTAGACAGAAGAACAAAATGACAGCAACTTGTCTGTTCCCCAATTCCCCAGCGCTGTTCCCCTCTCCCAATTCCCCAATAAAATCTTTAAAAAAAAAGAAAAAATGGTAACAGATGAAGAGTATACGTAGCCAAAGTTGTTTTTTTCTTTTAATTATATAAGTAGCCAAAGTTTGAACAAATGATATCCAAATGGCTGTAGACACTAAGTTATAACAGAATTATTCAGAATTAATGAGAACTGAAAAAAATTCAGATGAGCCAACACCAGTGAAAATAAGGACAAATAAAATGTAGAGTACAATTCCGTTAAGTGTGATATATGGTGCTCTGTTTTGTGTGAGTACTGAGTCAGTGTTTCCTTGGTAGATAATTAAAAGGTCAAGAAGGAAAACTGTTCCAATCAGTTAATTCTTTTAAATGTCCATTGATTAAGTTGAGAAAAATCCTAAAACCCCACTTGATATGTAGAAAGGTATGTAAATATGTAAATAAGCAAGGCTAAAACAAATGAAGGAAGACATCTCTGTTAAACTCAAGATGAGTATAAGATTGAATCTGAACCTTGAAATATTGGGGAGGGGGATAGAATTATGAACTGACTTTTTTAAATCAAAGTTTTTAAATTGCTTACTAGTTAAAAGGTTTTTTTAATATTAGTAAAGGTACTTTTTAAAGTTAAATTTATTAGGGTGACATTGTGAGTAAATTTACATAGGTTTCTAGTGTATAATTCTATAATACTTTATATATTGCATTGTGTGCTCACCATCCAGAGTCAGTTGTCCTTCCGTCACCGTATGTTTGACTCCCTTTACCCTCGAAGGCTAATTTCTTTTTTTTTTAAAGACTTTTATTGGGGAATTGGGGGGATGGGAACAGCGCTGGGGAATTGGGGGAAGGGGAACAGACAAGTTGCTGTCGTTTTGTTCTTCAGTCTAGTTGTGGAGGACGTTGCTTCACTGGCCCAAGTTGGCACCATCATTGCGCTGTTCCCAGGAGAGGCAGATCAGTCGCCGGCCTCTGGACAGCCGCTCACTGCAGCTGCTGGCCGCTCACGCTGGCTGCTGGCTACACACGGTAGCCCATGGCAGTCCACTGCCACAGGGGCTGCAGCCCACGCCGTCGCCGGCGACTCACGGCAGCCCAGCTCCAGGTTGAGCTGTTGTTCAGCACCTTAGCTGTGGAGGGCAGTGTCACTGGCCCTCATATGTGGGATCCGAACCGGGGCACTCTGGCATCCCAAGCCAGTTCTTAACCATCGCGCCACTCGGCCGGCCCTCGAAGGCTAATTTCTAATGTGATGGTTTTGGGAGGTGAAGCCTTTGGGATGTAATTAAGTCGGGAGGGTAGAGCCCTCATGAATGCAGGGGCAGGCGTGGAGGGGGCGGGTTAGTGCCCCTTCAAAAGAGACCTCAGGGAGTTCCCTTGCCCTTACTGCCATGTGAGGACACAGCAAGAAGTCAGCGTCTGCAACCTGGAAGGGGGCTCTAACCAGAACTCCACCATGCTGCCTCCCTAATCTTCAACTTCCAGCCTCCAGAAGTGTGAGAAATAAATTTCTGTCGTTCACAAGCCACCTTCTTTATAGTACTTCATAATGGCAACCCAAACTAAGACAACCCTATTTCCAAATAAGGTCACATGCACAGGTACTAGGGGTTAGGATTTGAATATATTTTGGGGGGGGGGACACAATTCAACCTGTAATAGTAATTATTGATATGTTAAGACTTGAGTTTGCCATTTTATTCTTTGTTTTCTGTTCATTTTCCCTGTTTCTTGTTCTCTTGCTCTTTTCTTGCCTTCCTGTGGTTACTTTAACATTTTTTAGGCCTTTGTCTTGATTTATTTATGGTATTTTTGAACACACTGCTTTACATAGCTTTCTAAGTTTCTGTGGTCGGCATTACAATATAAATATGTAACTTATTACAGTCTGCTGGGATTAGTGTTCCAGCCTTCCAGGGAAGTGTAGAGACCTTACATCCATTTAGATCCCTTTACCTTCCCCACTTAAAAAATATGTAATCGGCTTAAGTATTTGCTTTACAAATATTGAGCCACCATATCAGATGGTGGTATAATTTTTGCTTTCACCTCAAATGTGATATAAGAAACTCACGAAGAGAAGGATAGTATGCCCCTGTTTGGGCCCGTTCTGATGTTCTTTCCTGTCTGAAGCTCTAGGCCTTCTTTTATCATTTCCTTTCTGTTTAGAGAACTTCCTTTAACCTTTCTGTAAGAAGAGGTTAGCTAGCAACAAATTCTCTCAGGTTTCCTTTATCTGAAGGGTAGTTTGCCAGATGGAATATGTTGTTGATAGTTCTTTTTAAATTGATCTTTATTTTTAGAACAGTTTTAGATTTACAGAAAAATCGGGAGGGTAAGGACAGAGCATTCCCATAGACCCACGCCCAGTTTCCCTATTGTTTGCATCCTACATTAGTTACATTAATGAAGCGATATTGATACCTTATTACTAAAGTCCATACTTTATTCAGATTTCCTTATTTTTTACCTAGTGTCCTTTCTGGTTCCAAGGACCATCCAGGACATAACATTTAGTCATCACACCTCCTTAGGCTCCTCTTGGCAGTTTCTCAGACTTTTATTGCTCTTGATGACCTTGATAATTTGGAGGAGTACTGGTCAGCTATTTTGTAGAATATCCCTCTATTGGAATTTGTCTGATACGATTAAACTGGGGTTTTGGGTTTCAGGGAGGAAGACCACAGAGGTGAAGTACCATTTTTATCACATCATATCAAGGGTACAGGCTATGAAAATGACATCACTTTTGTTGTTCTCCTCACACACTGGCTGACGTGGTGTTTTAGTTACATAGGTTCCTGCACTGTAGAATTCCTCTTTTACTTCCCTTTCCATATTGTACTCTTGGAAATCACTGTGTACACCCACACTTAAGGAGTAGAGAGTTATGTTTCACCTCCCACCTCCTTGAGAGCAAAGTATCTAAATAAAACTATTTAGAATTTTCCATGAGAGACTTGTCTCCCCCTATGTATGTATGTATGTATTTATCCATCCAGTCAATCATTTATTTACATCAGCATGAACTCATGGATATTTATTTTATACTTCAGATTATAACTCAATACCACTTTGTTGCTCACATTGTCCTAGCTTTAGCCATTGGGAACCCTTTTAGTTGGCTCCTGTGTCCCCTTGACATATCCCCGTCATTGTGTTCTTTTTTCTTTTGAGTACTTCTGTTGTCAGAGAGTGGGCCCTTCTCGTCACAAAGTCCAGGTCCTTGGCAATTCGAGCAAAGAATTGAATGAGATGCAGGAATAAAAAGTAGTTTATTAGAAGACATAGTACATTTCAAAGAGTTTGGAGTGGGCCATGCGCAAAGGCAAGGCTCAAAAGGCTCAAAAAAGGGAGGAAGAGATTCAAAAAGGGAAGAAGTGGTCAAAAAGAGCAGGGCGGACTTCCCAGGACTTGGAGTTTTTATCCCCTTTCTCTAGAATGGGCTCTTCCCATCTGGGCGTGGGACCACTTGATTGGCACCTGTGATTGACAAGAGGTACTTGCACAGGTGCAAGTGACTGGTCTGATCTTGTTGGGTATTTTGTGCCCATTTGTTTCCCCACAGGGGTAGGTAATTACAATACAAAGGGGAGTTTTGGGTGGAGAGGGGATGTCCCCTTGGCTGTCCCACTCTGTGGGATGTGCAGGAATGCAGAGACCCAAAGCCTGCCTCTAACTGCCTGCCTTGTTTTCCCCTTGAGAGACGTGATTCCCATAAAATCTCTATGGGAAGCTGAGGGACAGGAGGTCTCTT
>NW_017731469.1:521692-555349 GCF_001890085.2 Hipposideros armiger
CAGTGTCACTGGCCCTCATATGTGGGATCCGAACCGGGGCCCTCTGGCATCCCAAGCGAGTTCTTAACCATCGCGCCACTCGGCCGGCCCCTAGGAGCAATCTTTAGTCTAGGATTCACAGACTGATGAGAAGAGTAATCAAAGTCAAGGGCTAAGAAAGTAAGGAACTAGGGAGAAGATTTACCATTTCTATACTTAAAGTTTCTACAGGAAAGAACACTTAAAATTTTCTCAGTGCTGGGGGGCTGCTCCGTTGGCCGGTAACACTTCTTTACTTCATGGTACTACAAGATGATCCAGCCTCATCTTGTATATTCCTGCCCTAATCTGACAGTTCTTTTCTTTCTGCACTTGGAAAATTGCGTGCCTCCTCCCTCTGGCCTGCATGGTTTCAGATAAGACATTTGCTATCATTCAGATTGATATTGTGGATAAGTAGTGCATCTTTTCTCCTTGGCTGACTTCAAGATTTTTTCTTTGTCTTTCATCTTTAGAAGTTTATTTATGATATGTCTTGGCATGGATTACTTTGTAACCCATCCTTTCTAATAACTGCATACTATTCCACATGTGGAGATACCACAATTAAAAATATGTGCTTTAGAAATATAATCACCAATATAAAATATATGTATAAAGAATATTTATTGCAACATTATTGTTGGTGGCAAAAAATTGGGAACAGACTGTAGGGTCAGAGACAATGTGTTATTAATTTTGGGAAGGTCCTCAAAGCTGTGGGTTGAGTCAGTTATATTCCTTAGTTTATAGCATATTACCATCACTGCCCCATGTAAAATTTCTCTCTTGTTTGTTTGGATATTTAGCCCCATTCCCCACTCCGATGCCCTCTTCACCCCACAGCCAACCAGTCCTTAATGTATATCTTTGTGTTTGAATGTGTTCTTATAAAATGCTATTTGTTGTTTTATGTTTGTATTATTTTAATTTACACAAATTTTATGGTGTTAGACATTCCAATGGCTTTTCCCCCCATCTTTTGATATGTTTTTGGCACCTGAATTTCTGTAAACTGCCTTATTTAGAATTGAATTCTGAACATGTTTGAGACACCTCGGAACATCTACATGACCTGTCTAGTAGGCAACACAAAATATGAGCATGGAGTTCCAAAGAGTCAGGAGATGGCAGATTGGGAGTCGCTGGTTTATAGATGACAGCCCAAATTATCTAATTGGGATCTAAAAAATAGGGTCATCCTTGAAAACAGTGTAAAGTGAAAAAAGAGGCAAACAGAACCCCTGCACATTCAGCAGCAGATAGAGGAGGAATGTAAGCGCTCAGTAAATGTTTGAATTACCTCATTTATTTAATCCCTGCAATAGCCCTGTGAGGTGAATAATTGTCCCTACATTGTAGAGATTAGGATACAAAAACTTAGAGAATTTAGTAGCTTGCCCAACTCCAGATTTACGTGAATGTACAAAGGTCACGTTCTAGAGGCAGATTGGGGTACGGAGGGAGGCTCTGACGAACAGGGTAGCTCTTTGCCCACAGGGCTTCTTGGCCTTGGAACTTGATATTTGCACAAGGATAATTCTTTCTGGTGGGAAGGGCTTTCCTGTGCTTTGTAAGATGTTTACCGGTATCTCTGGCCTCTGCTCATCACACACACGTCAGTAGCACACCCTCCCCACCCCACCATATTGTGACAACCAAAATTGTCTCCAGATACTACCAGGGGTCAAAATCAGCCCTAGCTGGGAATCACCGCTTTAGGGACTCACCACATGGGCACTAGGCTTGTGGCCCCTCGAAGTGTGTTGGAACATCCTGATGAAACCCAGGCTGTTTTTGCTACCAAACATACTCCAGGGCCTGAGGCTCTTGGCTCTGTCCCCCTCGGTCTCATCTGTCATATGGAGATGCCAGTCATAGTTGTGGGATTCCATCCATGATTAAGGTGTTGGAGTCAGATTGATCTGAATCCAAGGCCTGTGTGTGCTCTTACCTTTACCCCAGTGGTTTTAAAATTTCAGCATGGATAAGAATCCCTTGGAAGTCAGGCTGCCAGATTTAGGAAAAAGAACAACAAGCAAAAAAATCCAAGATGCCCAGTTGAACTTGAATTTGAATATAAGTATGTCCCAAATGTTGCAAATATTTATACAAAAAGTTCATTATTTATCTGAAACTCAGATTTAACTGGACCACCCTATATTTTATCTTGGTACCCCTGTGATCCTCACACTCCACCAAAGCAGAAGGGAAGAAAATGCTCAGACTTAAAATGGGGTTACACTTTTTTTTTTAAGTACTGAACCACCTCATCAGAAATCCATGTGTGAAGGTATATAAATTTTTATTGATAACAATAGCCTGCTAGGTATTCAAAACTGAATTCTGAGCACTAATACAAAAGCCGTCTAAGAATCAGTTTAGGAATCTTTATTCTTGTCTTTTACCAAAGCCTAGTGTTAATTATCAAGTCCATGGGAATGCCTCATTTTATTCACTGATTCTGCAGAACTACGTGACCATCACAGTTCTTTCTGTTGTTAAATTTTTCAATCACTGTTTTTTCTAATTGCAAAAGTAATACATGCTTGTTAGATTTTAAACAATCTAGAAAGTTGCGACTTTGAAAGAAAAATTCTCTGTAATCCTAGTCCTGAGATAAGGCCTGTTAACTATTTGCAGGACAATTTTAGAGGTCCTTTGCAGAGCTAATATGTATAAATTTCTTTATCAACAAGAATTGAGTCATCATGAACTCATGGATTTGAATAGATTTGATATTTCAGGCTCACCTTGTACATTTCCTGCCCCAGACCTGGAATCAGCTCCTTCTCCAAAAAGCCCTGGTTTCTTTTTAATGGGAAATGGAATTGTAAGGCCACTATTTGGATGCTGGCAATGCTCACAGCCTCAGACCTGGTCATAGTTTCTAAGCCTTTTAAGAAAAAATGTCTAGTGAGCTCACACTGATACTTTTTTTTTTTTAGCTGAGCCATCCTGCCATCTGTTGGCAGCTCAGCAGCAGCTCATCTTGGGCCGGGACTTGAACTGCTGTTGCTCAGAGTTCACACTCTTGAGCGAGCTCTTAACCAACTGAGCCACACAGCTGGCCCTCTTTTTTTTTTAAATTACATTTTATTGGGGTGACAATTGTTAGCAAAGTTACATACAATTCAGGTGTATAATTCTGTAATGCATACCTATATATCACACTCTGTGTTCACCACCCAGAGTCAGTTCTCTTTCTATCACACACTGATACTTTAATTGACATTCAGGCCTATAGGGTTTTCCTTAACTTCTGTCTTCTATCTGAATCTCCTCTTTCATACTTGGGAATCTTGGTTCCCAAGTATATAGGGGATAATAGAATTAGAATACCACACAGTTACTCTTTTGCTTCATCCTGCTCACATACACAACTGTCTCAGAATAGCTATGTTTACACTACTACTACCGGTATGATCACAAATACAGAAAATGTGTTTTGTATGTCCTCTCTCCATTCCCCACATTTTGCAGCAATTATATACTGTACTCTCTTAGAACTGTCATTGAATCTTAGTTCTACAAGTAGGTGTATTTACTGTATTTATTTTATGCTCACTACCAGTCCTCACATCAATGTGAATGGAAAAGGGGCCACATGGTAAATCTGACAAGCTCAGGAGACTGAAAATAACCACAGAGAATGGTGTGAATATAAACATTCTTAACTAAGGTGGGCCATGGCAGGAAGTCACATCTTCAGCTTCCTCATTAAGTTAATCCGTGCCTTTTCAGTGGGCCTGTTGTCTTTCTGTACCTAAGATAACATCTTCAATCCTTTTTCCAGACCAGAGCTGAAAGCTGCAAAATTCCTCATTAATATGCTTATCTCCTGATTACCATCTGTATGTGCTGTAAAGAGCTAACTGTTAGCTATCCTGCACCCACCTGTGTGGGAAGAGGACCTGTCTCTCCAGGTGCTTTTATCCAAATCCCAAAGATTTCCCTGCTTTCCTTTCTCCCACCCACTTTGTCTATCACCAATGGATTTCATATAACCTTCCTCCTTTGATTTTATGTATAAAATAAACTGCAAACTGCCATTTTACAAAGCATTTTCTCAACCCGTTGAGATTTTGCTTCCCAGCAATTGTCAACAGTTTGGCTCAAATAAATTCTTATAAGTTTTCTCTTAGGCTGGATATTTTTCATCAACAAATGTCTTTCTAGTCATTTTTGTTTTCCAAAGTTTATTCTCTAGTAGAATCCTCAGGAAGGGTTCACAAGAGCAATCTTCCTAAATGGTTGCATGTGGATAATAGTTTGAAGCCTCTATTGTAGATATTCAGTGTTTTCATTTGCTAGGGCCGCCATAACAAAGTATCACAGAATGGGTGACTTAAAACAACAGGGATTTATTTTCTCACAGTTCTGGAGGCCAGAAGTCCAAGATCAAGGTGCTGGCAGGTTTGATTCCTTCTGAGGCCTCTCTCCTCGGCTTGCAGATGGCTGCCTTCTCGCTGCCTTCACATGGTCTTCTTTCTGTGCCTAGGCATGCACATCCCTGGCATCTCTGTGTGTCCGAATTTCCTCTCATAAGGACACCATTCAGATTGGATTAAGGCCCACCCTAATGGCCTCATTTTAATTTTATCACCTTTTAAATGCCCTATATCCAAATACAGTTGCAGTCTGAGGTCCTGGGAGTCAGGGCTTCAACATGAATTTGTGGGGACACAATTCAGCCCATACCAGTCAGCTTGGCTGGGTATATAATCTTTGTCTCACATTTTCTTTCCTTGAGTATCTTGAATATGTAACTATTTTCTTCTGGCATAAATCATTGCTGTCAACGTATCTGATTACTGACTTGATTTTCTTTCCCTTGTTCCTTTTGCCTGGACACATAATATTTTTTCTTTAATGTCCAGTAATTTTACTATGATATAGTTATTTGGGGTCGATTTCCTCAGTTACACAAATTGCCTTCTTAAATGTTGTTTTAAGTTTTTTTCAAAAGTTATGTCAGGAAAGTTTCTTATAGTCTATGATTTGTTCTGTTCCCTTGCTTTCGTTTTCTTCTATGTGTGTTGGTTTTTCTTTAAGTGTCTTATAAATTTATCACTTTTTCTCAAACCCAAATTCCCTCTTTTCACTTCCTGTTTCTCGCAGCGGTTCTCAACCTGTGGGTCGCGACCCCTTTGGGGGTCGAACGACCCTTTCACAGGGGTCGCCTAAGACCATTAGAAAACAAAAAGATATTTACATTACGATTTATAACAGTAGCAAAATTACAGTTATATATTAGCAACGAAAATCATTTTATGGTTGGGAGTCACCACAACATGAGGAACTGTATTAAGGGGTCGTGGCATTAGGAAGGTTGAGACCCGCTGCCTAAGGCATTATGTGTTGAGTTTATTCACTGTTGTGCTCCTTCTAGTTTGGAATTCATTGACGATTTTTTTCCCTTTGATTTCCAATTCTTTCCTTAGTTCTATTACCTTAACTTTTGAGTTTTTCTAATTCTGATTTATGTTGTTCTTTTGTATCTTATATTTTTTCTTAATTTTTTTTACCTGTTTTAAAATGGTAGGTTATAATTGTCATGTTTTATAGTGTTACATTTCTTCTGTGCTCTCATTGTCAAGAGATGTTACCCTTATTCTCTTTTGATTATAATAAATGGCACCTTGATTCCTTTCTGTTGCTCATTTTTACCTGAAAAGATTTTTATTTTCTTTTAATTTTAGGAGAGTGGATTTAGAGTAGATTTTTCTAATTTCATAGATTTTGAGCGACCTCTTCTGTTGCTTTTGTATAATGTTTCAAAAATGGTGCAGCTTCCTTCCCCCTTGATTTGGACCTTCTCTTGCTGCGTCCTTTGGATTCTGTTCCCAGCGGTTTCTCCTGATTGTGGGGCTTTGTCCTGGAATGGAGCTCTAGCTGGTTGTTTAGGGAGTTTATAAGGCTCACACTGCCCCAGGCCCACATTGTTTTAGCTTCTTTCGGTCTTACCACTGCCCTGCCATTGGAACATGCAAAAGCTCTCCCATGTTCAGCTGCTGTCCTTGAATTGGCCCTCTGAGCTTTCCAGCGAGTTACTTTGGCCATATGGGGATTCTCTGGTATCAGAGGCCCCATTGCTCCCCCTGCTTCCTTTTGTACAATTGTTGATGACACATGTCTTGTGGCTGTTGATAACTTGAGCCCCTTCCTCATATTTTAGGGTTCCTGAAAATATCTTGATACCTAGTTTTGTTGCAGATATTTCCATCTGTCTTTAGTTCTGCTTTCCTATTTTCTCTGTTTTCATAGAGGAACTTGGGGGGGGGGGTTGAAAAACTGTGCCACCTTACCACCTTCCAAGAATCATCCTGTCCATTAAGTTTTTATTGCAATTATTATATGTCTCATTTTTACAAGTTTTTAAAAGTTTGTAATCATCCTTTTAAGTATTGTTTACATATAATAAAACATGCCTATTGTACACGCACAGTTTGATGAGATTTGACAAATGAATACACCTCTATAAGCAGCACCACCAAGAGAGAACATTTCTATCATCCCAGAAAGTTCCCTTGGCCCCTTTACAGAAAACTCTCCCCACCCACGGCACCAGCCAGGCACTCATCTCCTTCCTGTTATTATAGATTTGCCTTTTCTAGAATGTCATGGAGATGGAACCAAACATTATGTACTTTTCTGTGTCCGCATTCTTTTTCTCAGCATAATGGTTTTGAGATCCAGTCATTGGCCCGTATCAATAGTTGTTTTTCCTTTTTGGTGCTGAGTATATACCTTTGTATGGATATGGCACCATTTATTCATTTATTCTCCTGTTGATGGACATTTGGGTCATTTTTAATGTTGGACTCTTATAAATAAAGATGCTATGAATATTCTTGTACCTGTCTTCCCATGGCTATATGCACTAACTTCTGTCGAATGTTTACCTAGGAGTGGAATTGCTAAGTCAGAGAGTAGATGTATGTGTAGCTTTTAGTAGTAATTATCAGAATTCAGGTTGCTCCACATCCTTGTCTAAAATTGGTCTTTTCAGTATTTTTTTTGAAATAACCTTTCTGGTGAGAGAGAAGTGTGTTAAAGTAATTTCTGACGGTGAGCTGCTTGTTTTCCTTAGAAAATTCTTCGTTGGACTCTTTTGAGGCTTTGGGTAAAAGCATTCTTTCAGAAAGTGTTTGCTTCTGCTAGGCATTTATGGGCAGTGGTCTGGGTCGGGGTAAACTAAGTCGAGGCTCTTTTTGACCACTAGGTGGAGCTGTAAATGTGAACAAGGACCAGCTTCTGGCTCTGTTTCTTAGGGGCACGATTCTCCCCTGGGCTCTGTTCAGAGCAGCCAAGCAGCCTTTTCTTCAATCCCCTGGAGCTGGGGCAGTGGGGTTTGGTGAAGTTACTTTCTAGTTTGTCCTTATTTGAGGTTGTAGTCTTCAGGATCAGCTGAAACCCAAGGGTGCAGAAAGGGCTTGTGTGTGTGTGTGTGTGTGTGTGTGTGTGTGTGTGTGTGTGTGTGTGTATTCTCCACGTTGGCTGGACCTAGGAGTCCACGAATATTTTACCTGAGGGCCACCAGGTTTTACAAATGCCCCCAGGGCAAAAGCAGCTTCTATGCATCATATGTCTTTATAGGTTCCCTTTTATTTTATCATAATTCCTTACTCTCTGACCAGTTCTCTGATGCTTTTAATAAGGTGCTTTATGTTTTATCCAGTGGCTCAAGTGTTTTTCTGTGCAAGTGCTGGTTCAGTTACCTAGTTCACCATGTAGCCAGGAATGGAAATCTTGCTTCATATTTCTGTCCTTATTTTCTTGTACAGTTTTTGTTTTCTCTGGAGTTCCTGATTGCCTTTTATATTTTATTTTTGAGGCAATATTAATGACTTTTTCAAATCATTAAGATTTCCCAGTGTCTTAATCTAGCCATTGTTTGGAAACTCATCTTGAAGACATTCTTTCTGTAACACTCGGGCTTCTTGGTCTAAAATGGACTGGTTTTCATCCTGGATTTTTTGTTGTTGTTGTTACTGGATCCATGAATTAAGTCTACTATTTCTTGTTTCCCATTGTCTTTTTCTTTCTGGGATTTACCCTGGTTTTGTTGAAGTACATCTTCAAGTAACATACTAAGAAAGGATATGTGGGATATACTCTTTTGAGTCCTTACATTTCTGAAAATATCTTTTTGTACTCATATTTGTTGGGTGATTAGGCTAGGTTTTTCAATTCTAGGTTCAGAATAATTTGCCCTCAGAATTTTAAAGTGTTATTCTAGCATCCAGTATTGCTAATGAGAAATCTGATTTTTGTTTCTTTATGGGTAAGCTACTTTTTCTTTCTGGAAGTATTTACAATTTTCTCTGTTTCTGATAGTGTAAAATGATATAGTGTCTCAGTATGGGTCTTTTTTTCCTTTGGTTTTAGTATGCCCTTGAAACCTTCTCTTTGAATTATGTATTCCTCTGGGCTTAATTCTACTTGCTTATCTTGGCCATTCTTTTCATAATGCTGTTTTTTCATATTTCTGATTGCCTTTGATGGTTTCTTCATATTTATAAATGAAAGAATAGGTAGTTAATACAGGGTCCTCTATTTTAGGTATGTAGATCCGTTTTCTCACTAGATATTTGCCCTTAATATGGGATTGGACTAAAGGTCTGTGTAACTGATCAGGGCTTGTGACAGTGAACTTGGGCTTGGAAGCTGCCTTTGGGCGGGGGGACCCCAAATGTCAGATTAAGAAGAGTTTTCATTGGCCCTGGAGCACCAATGCCTATACTAACCTTTAGTTTTCTCCAGGCATTTATTCTATTTCTTCTGAGTCCTCTTCTTTTCTTTTCTTTCTTTCTTTCTTTTCTTTTTTTTTTTTTTTTGCTAGAGGTAAAGATTGGGTTCACTCTGCTGAGTATGAAGGTGATGGGTGGGGGGATCATGGGGAGCTAATGAGGCCATTTGTTTCATAGACAGGCTTTCAATTCACCCCCTGGTTTTCAGACTCCCTTCATATTTTGTTTGACCTTGAATACGTGCCAGCTCTGAAATGGGAGCCTTTCTGGGATTCTGCCAGGAACAGTGGCTTTTTCCATTCTGTATTGTCAGTTGACACATATCCAATCTTCCAGAAATTTGTTAAGCCCATTCTACTCCCTGTTAAGGACTTCTTCCTTTCTTACCATTTTAATGGGGTGTCAAAAGGAAAGGAGATAAACACATATCTTTAGACAGACATCTTCAGTTAGAACTCTCATCTTTATAATGGCTTCATGGTAGACCTTTGTGTGGATGCAATATAGTTTATTCAATGTCCAACTGATGGACATTTGGATTCTTCCCAGTTTTTCACTATTCAAACAATGGTGCAGTGGGCATCCTTTGTACATACATCTTTGGTACCTGTGCAAGTATTTCTGTAGGATAAATTCATAGAAGAAAAATTGGTAAATATTGTCAAATTGCACTCTTAAAACATTGACTCACTTACACTCCAAGTAGCAGTAAATGGGAGTATGTCCTTTCCCACATCTTCACAACACTGTCGTTAATCTTTTCCATCTTTGCCAATCAGGTGGGCACAAGTCTGCCCTCTCATTGTTTTAACTTGTATTTATTGAATGTGAGTGAGGTTGAGCATTTCTTGAGATGTCATTTCTTCTATGAATTGCCTGTTGATATCCTTGATCAATATTGTTTATGTTTCTTCGATTGATGTGTAGTTCTTTTTACATTATGTATCACAATTCTGACACTGGGTTTACATCATTTATAAGTTTAGTATCTGCAGAGTGATTCAGAATTCAGCAAGATTCTTTACCACAAGATTTTTAAAAAGCCTTTAATGTGATAGTGTACACTGTGAAGAAGTGAATTTAGTATGTGACATTTCTCAAACTAATCTCACCACAGAACTATTTTTTTCCTGGAGTATCTTGAGGAACTAATTTTGAGGGATCAGTTTGGGAACTGCTGTTTTATCTGGTAATTAGGCTCAGTGAGAGTGAAGACTATGTCTGTTTTATTCACCACTGTGTATCCAGCATCCAGTACCTGGCATGCAGTAAACTTTAAGTATTTGGTGATTGAATGAATGCATCTGTTAATGAGCATTAGATCAGCATCTTTTGCACCTACTATATGGTACTCTGATAGGTACTGTTAAGATGTAGAATTACTGTAACATCACTGACTATAAGATACACCCTTGTTTTATGCACCACTAAGAAAGACACGAATAGGGCCAGTTGAGTGGCGCGTTGGTTAAGAGCTGGCTTGGGACGCCAGCTCTGAGCAGCAGGGCCCCAGTTTGGATCCCACATGAGGGCCAGTGACACTGCCCTCTACAGCTAAGATGGTGAACAGCAGCTCAACCTGGAGCTGGGCTGCCATGAGTCGCCAGCCCGCCCAGTGACTGGCGACCTATCTGCCTCACCTGGGAAGAGCGCAATGCTCATAATACCTACGTGGGCCAGTGAAGCGATGTCCTCCACAACTAGACTGAAGAACAAAAGAACAGCAACTTGTCTGTTCCCCTCCCCAATTCCCCAGCGCTGTACCCTCCCTCAATTCCCCAATAAAATCTTAAAAAAAAGAAAGACCAGAATATTGCCAATTAAATTATAACACAATATTATTTTAGCTTTTAGAATTTATACTTTGTAATTATTGAGAGTGCTCTTTAAGACTTATTTAGAAATGGATTTTTTTTAATCATGTGTCACTCTTGTGCATGCATACATTACAAAGAACACTGTATCAAAATAAATTGGTTACGGTATTTCTAAAACATCTTTAGATTTGGAATCTGGCTCTTCCGAATTACTTTTTGGCTCTGTCCACATGTTCTGGATTTTGCACATAATATTATATTCTCTTTGTCATTGAAAACACTGATGATGCAGTATTTCTGGGGAGGGGAGTGTTATATTGTCCCGGAGTTTTTCCAAGTCGCTCACAACCATTGTGCAAGTTTTGATGGTGGTACTTCCTCGATTTTACCAGAAGGTGTCAGCCAATGACAGCTATATCAACAACTGCTGCCTGGCCAACAGCAGTTGTGCAATTCCACCAAAGATAAGATGTATCGCAATGTCAGAAATTGCAAAACCATGAAGAAATGTGCACGTTTGAATTGATGGAATATGCTACTGGATATTATCACTGTGTTCTTCAGATTTACTGTCTCCCGTTCCTCCCCTTTCATTCACTCCTTATTCTGCTGCGTTCACACCCCCATCACTCCAGTGCTGGGCTGTTTTCAGTCCTTATACAGATTCATTTAGCAACCAGTCAATGGTAATAGTCTATTTGGGAAGACAGCAATGGTAAGAAGCAAATCGCAGAAACTTAGAGCTACAAGGTCTCCTACTTGAGTCCTTTTTAGAGGGCAAACAATCACGTTTGACCTGTTATCTGTGGCTCCCTTTTCATCTGCTCCTCTTTAAATTCATTGTAAGTTCAGTAATTCTAGCTTCTTCAGTCAGTCCTCATGTGACAAGGTTTCCTGATAATTTCCCATCTTAGCACTTGTCTTATTATGGAGACCACTGCATGGACTGTGTAGATGCCTGACCACTGTGCTGTAGTACACCTGAAGCTGACTAATAATGTCAACTATAATTATATATATATGTATATATTTATACATACATATATATGTATATGTATATATATATATATATATGTGATTGTCAGAAAAGTCATGATGTATATTTTTTCTATGTTTTTCATTGGAAAAATGTGTCATGACTTTTCCGACAACCCAATATATTCACAGGACATGGAGTACAGCATAGGGAATAGAGTCCATGGAATTGTAACAACTATGTACGATGTCAGAGGGATAGTACATTGGGGGAGGTGGTTATCACTTTGTGAGGGGTGTAAATGTCTGACTATTATGTTGTTTTGTACACCTGAAACTAATAATAAGAGAAGGAAGGAAGGAAGGAAGGAAGGAAGAAAGAAAAAGAAAGAAAGAAAGAGAGAGAGGAAGAAAAGAAAGAGCCGGCTGACTGGCTCAGTTGATTAAGAGTTGGCTTAAGAGTGCGAGCTCTGAGCAAAAGGGTTACCGGTTCGATTCCCACATGGGCCAGTGACGCTGTGCCCGAGCTGAGCTGTTGCTGAGCTGCCAACAGGTGGCAGGATGACTCAGCTGGTGTAACAGCAAGATTGCCTGTTCGATGGTGGGCTACACCCACCCGCAACTAAGACTGAACTCAGCACCTTGAGCTGAGCTGCTGCCCAGAGGGCTCAGTGGCTAGAGCATGCGCTCTTAACAATGAGGCTGCCAGGTTTGACTCCCACATGGGATGGTGGCTACGCCCACCCACAACTAAGACTGAACTCAGCACCTTGACCTGAGCTGCTGCCCGGATGGCTCAGTAGCTGGAGCGTGTGCTCTTAACAACAAGGCTGTTGGTTCGACTCCTGCATGGGATGGTGGCTATGCCCACCCGCAACTAAGATTAAACACAGCACCCTGAGCTTAGAGGCCACGAGCTGCAGGAAGGAAGCCAGATGGTGACTGGCGCCCTCCACAACGAATACTGAAGAACAACAACTTGGCTGGTCCCCTTCCCTGTTCCCCAACACTGTTCCCCTCCCCCAATTCCCCAATAAAATCTTTAAAAAAAAGAAAAGCAGGATAAAATATTTAGTGTGAACCTAATTGTATACATATATGCAGGAAAAGATTGGAAGGCAACACTAAAAATTATTAGCAATGGTTTTCATAGGGTTTGGGAGTTATGAATATCTTAAACGGTTTCTTCTTTATGCATTTCTATTATTTTCCAAATGTTCTACAATGAACACGTATTCATTCTATAAGAGAAAATGAGATAAAAGTTACATTTTAAAATTTTGCCTTCTCCCCTAATTCTATTACTAAGTCAACTTACTTTTAAGAAGGGAAGACAAGGATAAATGTGTCAGAATAATTGGTATCAATTGTTAAGTTATAAGTGGCATTCTTTTATAAATCAAGCACTAGTGAGTTAGATTATTTCAGTTGGCTCTCCTTTGAGTAAAATGATTAAAAACAATTTGTTTTTATGTGTCAAGGTGGCCAAAAGGTACAAATTTCCACTTATAAGATTAATAAGTCCTGGGGATATAAAGC
This sequence comes from Hipposideros armiger, assembly GCF_001890085.2. Taxonomy (NCBI): domain Eukaryota; kingdom Metazoa; phylum Chordata; class Mammalia; order Chiroptera; family Hipposideridae; genus Hipposideros; species Hipposideros armiger. Next base: position 534,795 of record NW_017731469.1, read on the forward strand.
ACAGTATGGTGACTACAGTTAATAGTACCATGTTGCACATTTGAAAGTAGCTAGTTAAGTAGATCTGGAAAGTTCTCATCACAAGAACAAAATTTTCTAACTACGTATGGTGGCAGATATTAACAAGTTATTATGGTGGTCATTTTGAAAAATATACAAATGCAGCATCAGTTGTACACCTGAAACGAATATAATGTTACATCAATTATACCTCAATAAAAGCAAGACCAAAAAAATGACTTGTTTTTTAACCTGAAACCCTGAGGAGTAAATCCTGGACTGTGATAATGCCATCTCCCACTACCCAACAATGAAGCCCTTCTAGAACCTTTCATCTGGCCCCTCCTTTGACACCTAACTGTAAATCCCCATCCTGAGAAGATGTTTAAATTGAAGCACCCATATCATGTATTTTAGACTGTTATTTTTTTGCTTTCTAATGGACCAGACTAGAAGAGAGGTCAAAACGGGAACCAGGGATTGCTATGGACCAGGCTCTCCCTGCTATGATGTTATGTCTCACTATATGAGCACACAGATGCCAAGTGACTGTTTCCACATACCTTTATAATCACCTCCTTTTCTTACACAGTGGTCTATTTATGCCTTCTTACTACTGTCTTTCCAGGGCCCTTTCTTCCCACAGAGCTCTCAGCTCCAAAACTTGCGTACTTCTGCCCTTTCCTCAGAAGGAGCTGGTTCATTCACCTCTACCACCAACTTATCTAGTTCAAGGGTCCTGGGCTCATACTGGCTTCTTCCATGAGGCAAACTTGTAGAGTCTGTACTTCAGGAGACAATCTAGATCAGCGGTTCTCAACCTTCCTAATGCCGTGACCCCTTAATACAGTTCCTCATGTTGTGGTGAACCCCAACCATAAAATTATTTTTGTTGCTACTCTATAACTGTAATTTTGCTACTGTTATGAATCGTAATGTAAATATCTTTTTGTTTTGCGATGGTCTTAGGCGACCCCTGTGAAAGGGTCATTCGAGCCCCAAAGGGGTCACGACCCACAGGTTGAGAACCGCTGGTCTAGATGAAGGGCACTATTGTTTTCTATAGCGTATTAGCATTCCTAGTATTAAGAATTTATTAAAACATAATAAGTAGGCCTTATAGATGACAAACTAGTGGATGGAATCCAAGTACGTTTCTACAAACTTTTTGAGAAGCTTTTTTTTAAAAAAGATTTTATTGGGGAATTGGGAGAGGGGAACAGCATTGGGGAATTGGGGAAGGGGAACAGACAAGTTGTCCTTTTGTTCTTCAGTCTAGTTGTGGAGGACGTCACTTCACTGGCCCATGTTGGTATTATCATTGTGCTCTTCCCGGGTGAGGCAGTCGCTCTCCAGCCATTGGATGGCTGCTCACGGCGGCTCACGAAAGCTTACTCCCGCTGCCGGCCAGCCCCACTGCAGCCTACGCCGTCGCTGGCGACTCATGGCAGCCCAGCTCCAGGTCGAGCCGCCATTCACCATCTTAGCTGTAGAGGGCGCAGCGTCACTGGCCCCCATGTAGGATCCGAACCGGGGCCCTGCTGCTCAGAGCTGGCGTCCCAAGCCAACTCCTAACCAATACGCCAGTTGGCAGGCCCCAAGTGGGCCTTTTAAACACTCTCTGAGTTAGGGACACTTACCTAGTTGGACAAGCCACCCACTCGACCCTCACAGAGCAACTCAGGACAGACCTGTGCAGGCAGGATAGCTTCATGAGTGGGAACCCAGGGACAGCTGAGCCGCACATACCCGGTACCTTCTGTCAAAGTCATCAGTCAGGATGGTTAGTTTCCTTCCTAGAGAGGAGGAGTGAGGAGGCACAAAGGGAAGATGTTCATTCCCTAACAGCAGACACCTGCGTGCTCTGACCTGTGGAGACCTGCCCCTCTCTGTCACATACATTTTTCTTGGGATAAAAGTTCCAATCTACCTCTGAGTGCAGAGGTGGACACATGACCCATGTCTGACCATTCAAGGTGCCCCATAACTGTGGGGTGGACACAGGTCGTAAGTATGGCCAGCTAGAGTCATCCTATGAGGTTGGTATATGGACTAAGACACTGGGCTCTTGAGAGTCTTTCTTGGATTACAAGTTGTTGAGGATACACCATATGCATATTGTTGATATAAGAAACATCCAGACGCATAGAGAATTTTTTATTAAAATTTATTGGGGTGACAATGGTTAGTAAAATTACATAGGTTTCAAGAGTACAATTCTGTAATACTAGTGCCATAGAGAATTTTTATAAGAGTTTATTTGAGCCAAACTGATGACATATGCTGGAGAGCAAGATCTCAAATGTTCCCTCTGGACAGTTTTGCAGCTTCTTTTATGCATTTGAGATCAAGGAGTGGATGTACATGGAAGCGAGAGAAAGCAACTGGTTATGTAAGGTGCACAAGATTGCTACTGACTCGTATATTTCTCTTATCTGGGGAATACTTAATCATACAAACACATCATCTGCAAGTAATATTTTTGTCTCTTTTCAAATATTGATTTGTTTCTTGTTTCTGTTTCAAATCTTATTGCACTAGCCAGAACACCGGGACAATATTAAATAATAATGGCAATAATTACAGTATAGTTAAGACTGTGTGCTCTCTTGAGGGTGAATGCACCCTTCAAGGGATGTTACTTCTGACATTTCAAAGGTGTATTAACCTAGATGCACAGAAACAATGGGCAGGGCTGGCTTAATACCTCTCACTAAAGAAGTTACAGGCCTGGGGCGTGACTATCCACAAGAAGCTGCCCAGGTAGGAATTTATAATCAGGTCACCCTGTGAGGCTCGTTTCCAAGGAATCCCATTTTTCATCCGATACATGTATCTATCTCACAGGTTGCCACATGGAGAGAGCCTGTGACAGGAGATAAGCAGAGAGAAACAGGGCCCACAAAGAGAGATCGCTGATGACATGGTTTGAACCCTGTTCTTAGAGTGAGATCTTTCCTTGCACTCCCCAGTTATATGAGCCAATGTAGTCCCTTGTTTTGCTTATACTAGTTTAAGTTAGATTTCTGTCACTTGCAATAAGGCTGTGTAATAGTCTTGAAACATGAGTAGGCATTTTTAAGCTAAGGGAGGTGCATTTCGTATAAGACACAGCATGGGCAAAAGCCTAGAGGTTTGAAATGTTCACTTGTGGCTAACATAACACCAAACAAAAGAGAATTGAAAATGAAAGAAAACATCTTGTGTGGACCAATGTTGTAAACATACATTCCTAATAAAATAATTTTTAAAAATAGAAATAGGACATTTTCTTAATGTGGTAAAGAGAATCCCAAACAACAGTCACCGTACTTACTCCCTTTTAAATTGAAAATAAAATAAGGATGTCTGCGATTGTCATTTTTATTTAATAATGTGTGTGTCTTGGGTGTTCTCGCTAGTGCAATAAGATTTGAAACAGAAATAAGAAAAAAATCAATATTTGAAAAGAGACAAAAATATTACTTGCAGATGATGTGGTTTTTATGACTAAGTATTCCCCAGATAAGAGCAGTATACGAAAGTCAGTAAGTAGCAATCTTGTACACCTTAAACAACCAGGTAGAAAACACAGTAAAAGCTATCCTATCCATGATAGTAAGAAATATTTTAAAATAAACTCAATGAGAGATATGTATGACCTAAGAAAAACTACAAAACTTAACTGAGAAATATAAAATGACTTTAATAAAGAAACATCTTTTGTTTCTGGATAGAAAAGCTAAATATAAGAATATGTTTTAAAATGAATTAATTTTAAACTAATTCCATCTAGAACCTCAACAAATTTTTTTTGAAACTCAGTAGTCAGTTCTGCTATAAGCAACATATGCATTTCTAAAAATCACCCGGCTATGCAAAATTGTGCAATAAATGCCACATGGCTTATGGGAAGATGGGTGTAGAGGCTAAATTGTGTTGAGATCCAGTATCAACTTGAAGGGGGTGGGGGGTGGGGTCACCCACATCAACAAGGAATTCTTGGTTGCCAGCAGGGTATACAAAAATTCAACTCAATTCTGATGCTATTGTGGACAAAAAACGGGGTTCAATGGAATGTAACCTCCCAGGGGGATCTAATCGTAAATCTCTCACTGGGCAGATCACAGTGGGCAGTCACACCCCATGCATGTAATTTCCTTACTAAAAGGCTTATCTTTGCCTTAAGTGGCCCTATCCATTGTTTCTGTGCATCTAGGTTAACACGCCTTTGAAATACCCGGGTCAGACCCCCTCCGGCTACTACCTGATCACCATTCAGACCCCTCCTTCTAAAGGATGACCACCCACTAGAGCGCACATGACTTTAGCAATCCTGTAATCCCATCCCCGCTTTGCTTTTTCACACTCCTTGTAATCTTCCTTTACATTTCCTCCTTAATCTCAAATGCATAAAAGAAACTGTGAACTATTTTTCTAGGAAGCATTGATTTCAGTCTGTTGAGATCTTGCTTCCAGGTGTATCCTTTGTTTGGCTGAAACACACTTTTATAAAAATTTTCTACAGATTTGATGTTCTTATGTCGACACTATCTACAAGACTGCCTGGCCCCTACCACACACACTTCTTACCTGTGCTTCTGACCAACCAGCTCTATATAGATTGGAGGTTCCAATGATCCCCTCCAACCCAGAATGCCAATCTCAAATCCTGGTTGTTACCTGCACTTCTGACCAACTGGTTATAAATCAGGGCTTCCCAAATACCCCTCCTGGGGATTAATGTGCTACAGTGGCTCACGTAATGTAGACAAATGTGTTACTTACTAGATAACCAGTTTCTTGTGAAAGGCTGTAAGTCAGGAATATCCAGATGGAAGAGATGCTTAAAGCAAGGTAGGTGGGAAGCGGTGTGGAGCTTCCATGCCCTTTGGGCACCACGTTTCTGTGTGTTCACCAACCTGCAAGCTCTCAGGACCCCGTCCTTTGCTTGGTTTTTGTCGTTTTTATGGAAGCTTCATTAAGAAGTCATATAAATTTATTCAACCTTCAGGCCCTCTCCCCAACACCGGAGCTGGAGGTGGGGGAAGGGACTGAAAGTTCCAACACTTTAATCTTGTGGTGGGCTCTGTTGGCAACCGGCCCCCATCCTTAGGCGCTTTCCAAAGGTCACCTTGTTAACATTACAAAAGACACCTTTAGCATTCTCAATTCTTAGGAAATTCCTAGGGTTTGAGAAGCTGTGAGCCAGGAACTGTGGAGGAAGACCAAATCTATGTGAGAACTGGTCATCTGAATGACCAAATACATATGTCTTATAACTCACAATATCATAGAGGGACAACACTGAAAATCTTTGTCAGTGACAAAAATATACATATATAGGAAGTTAATAAAAAATGGTATCAGTTTTACACATGTTAAATGATAAGAAATACATAAATACTACAGTAAATATGGCACTTTACCTTGAAAAAGTTCTAGTTTGTTTGTGGAAGTGGGCATTGAATGGTTTTAGCTTATGAATTATTGTGAAGTGGTAGAAGGAGAGTTATGGGAAATTTGAAGGGAAGTTGGAACACCAGATGTGGATGGGTGTGACTCATTTCACCTGGGTGAACTGATGGAGCTGGTAGCTGTCTGCAATGCAAGCTTGTGTTCATCTGTGTATTCTTGCGCGGCTTGCTTTATTGGGGCAGTTTTCTGCATTCCTTTACTGTTTCCCACAGACGAAATGCACATAAGCAAAAGTGAAATTCACATACTGCTCAAATGGCTGCCTGGTAGATCAATTGCTTTGGAACAAATTCTAATTTTCCAAACAAGCATTATAGCAGAAATGACTGTAAAATGACTGCTTCGCTTTGAAAAATAAACTGCTTGGAGTACTTTGTAAAAGGAGCAAGCCTTGCCTTAGCAAATGCTAAAATATGGTAAAGTACCTATTATTTAAAATGTGCTGGGAAGAATAAACTAGAAACTACATAAATGTGCATAAATAGGGGACTGGTTAAGTAAATTAACCATCCATAATGTAAAACACTAGAGCTAATTTAAAAGAATGAATGGGAGTCTGTGAGTACTGATCTAGAAAGCAGTCCAAAATACATTTTTAAGAAAGAGTAAAAAGCAGAAAAGTATGTGTAGTGTAATCATATTTGTATTTTTAAAAGTATGTATGTGTTTATATTATGCATATATTTTATTGTATAAGCACAGAATCTGGAAGAAAGCAAAAGAAACTGTTAACAGTGGGGTATCACACTGGGTGGGAATGGATTTTTACTTTCCCCCTCTCTCTCTCTCATGAACATGTTTTGTTTTTGTTATTTTTTAATTAAAAACTAAATTTAATGTGTTGGCATCAAAGTGGACATAAACCAATTGAAAAATAGAAAATCCAGAACTATATGCTAGTATGTTTAAAAATTCACTATATGATAAAGTAGACATCACCAAACAGTTAAGAATGAGTAAAGAATTGTATTGACTCATTTGTGTCTTGACAAAAGTTCAAATTATATATTATATATAATGTCATATATACATATATATCACATTTGACATGCCAAAGTAAATTCCAAATGGAGTACAGAGTTATGCAGAAAAAGTGAAATGTCATCTACAAAAAGGTGGTCATTTAAAAACTCTTCATAAAAAAAATTCAAACCGTGGATAATTTTAGTATAATGAATACCGTTCGCCTAGATTCACCAGTTGTCAGCACTTGCCACACTTGCTTTCCCTGTCTCCCTCTACACACACTCATTATTTATGCTGAACCGTTTGTAGGTTTGCGACACTTCATCCGTAAACATTCAACATGTTAAGAGCAAAGACATTTTCCTACATAACCTCAATACCATTATCATGTGGAAGAAACTAATATTGACACAAGATGGGTGGTCCATATTGTATCATCATCTGACTCATTCAAAATTTCCCCAAAACCCCAATAAAATCCTTTATAGCTGTTTTTTTCAAAGTTTCAATTGAGGAATATACAGGGTTTTTTTTATTTTTTAAAATTAAAGTTTATTGGGGTGACAATTGTTAGTAAAGTTACACAGGTTTCAGGTGTCCAATTCTGTAATACAACATCTATATATCACATTGTGTGTTCACCACCCAGAGTCAGTTCTTCCATCACCACATATTTGATCCCCTTTACCCTCATCTACCACACCCCTCCCCCCTTACCCTCTGGTAACCACTAAACTGTTGTCTGTGACTATGAGATTTTGTTTCTAATGCCATGTCTCTTTAGATTCCTTTAATCTAGAATAGTCCCCCTACTTTTTTTTCTTTTATCTTTGAAGATATTTGCAGAGTTTTGGCTAGTTGTCTTCTGTATTCTAGACTGTCTCACAATCTGGATTTATCTGATTATTTCCTCATGACTAGATTTAGGTTAAAATTTTTTGACAAAAATATGTCATGGGTGATAATGTACCTCTCATTATATTAAATGAATGCTTTCCACGTCAGTTTTTCCCATTACTGGTGATGCTAAATTTGGTCATTTGGCTAAGGTGGGTCCCCCCAAATCTCTTCATTGTCAAGGTTGTATAGTAGGGAGAATTTTGGTCCCCATGATCTTCTCTCCACACAAATGTGTTTTGTTACATGGCAAAAAGAGCATTGCAGATATAATTAAGGTGACCAATTCTTAAAATAGGGAGATTGTCTTGGATTATCTGCAATGTAATCACATGACCCCAAGCCCTTAAAGTAGAAGAGGGAAAGTCAAAGAGATTCAAAGCAGGAGCAGGATCTGATGCCCTGTGCCTTGGAGATGGAAAAGAACACATGTTAAGGAAATGGGGACCTTAGTCCTACAGATGCACGGGACTAAATTCTGCCAACAACTTGAATGAGCTTGGAAGTGGATTCTTCCCCAAAGAATCTAAAAAGAAATGCAGATACTTTGATTTTATCCCCAAGAGGCTCTGAGCAAAGAATCCAGCCATGCAGTGCCAGACTTCTGACCTATATAAAGTGAGGAATAATAGATTTATGTTGTTTTAAGCCAATAAGATTGTAATGATTTGTTATGGCAGAAATGGAAAACTCATACAAGGACCTTTCCCTTTGTAATTAATATGTAATCTGAATATCCCGTTTCCCTACACTCAAGGATCATCTATTGATTATCACTATCTGAATCACTTAAAGTAATTTTGGTGAGTGCAAGATAGTGATTTTCTAATTCCAGCATTTCTTTCTTTCTTTTTTTTGGGGGGGGAATTGCGGGAGGGGAATAGCATTGGTGAATCAGGAAAGGGGAACAGACGAGTTGCTGTCCTTTTGTTCTTCAGTCTAGTTGTGGAGGACGTCGCTTCACTGGCCCATGTTGGTATTATCATTGCACTCTTCACAGGTGAGGCAGTTGCTCGCCGGTCATTAGACGGCCGCTCACGGCAGCTCACAAAAGCTCACACCCACTGCTGGCCAGCCCCACAGCAGCCTACACCATCTCCGGTGACTCACAGCAGCCTAGCTCCAGGTCAAGCTGTTGTTCACCATCTTAGCTGTAGAGGGCAGTGTAACTGGCCCTCATATGGGATCCGAACCGGGCCCTGCTGCTCAGTTCTGGCGTCCCAAGCCAACTCTTAACCAATGGGCCACTCGGCCAGCCCTCCAGCATTTCTTATTAGCTGGCATTCTTCTGTGAAGAAGAGATTGCCCCTGCCTTTTTAAGTATCACTATGAACTTAGGAATTCTTTTAAAATTCAGTTTATTATCCCATGCTATTAATATTCTTTTGAAATTAAAATTGACTGCCATGGGCTACCGTGAGTGGCCAGCAGTCACAGTGAGCAGCCGTTCAGAAGCCGGCGACTGATCTGCCTCACCTGGGAAGAGCGCAATGATGGTGCCAACTTGGGCCAGTGAAGCAACGTCCTCCACAACTAGACTGAAGAACAAAACGACAGCAACTTTTCTGTTCCCCTTCCCCCAATTCCCCAGCACTGTTCCCATCCCCCAATTCCCCAATTAAAAAAAAACATATGAATTAACCAATTTCCAAAAGAAATATTAATTACAAACAGAATGAACTGCTTTCTACTTCTATTTTATTTTATTAGCAAATGAGTTGTTTAAATGATAGCTAAGTTAGAGATTTACTCTAACATGGCTGATAGCACTGTAAATTGAATTAATGAAGGTGTTTCTTGGAATAAAGGAAAACTGTAAAAACAATGAATAATTGTACATCAGGCAAACCTAGGGGCCTGGTCAGCCACAGGTAGGGACTAAGAGGGCACTCAGAGCGCCCTCCCATCAAACCCACGCTGCTGCCCCGGGCTGTCGCCTCCTGAGGAAAGTCGTAGAATCATGTCCAATGTGGAGAAACACCTATTTAACTTGAAGTCTGCAGCAAAAGAACTTAACAAGCATGCCAAGAAATGCGATCAAGAATAGGCTGATAAGGCCATTCAGAAAGGCAATACAGAAAGAAGTTGCAAGAATACACGTTGAAATGAGGTCCACCAGCAAAACCAAGCCATTAATTTCTTGAGAAGGAGCGTTTGGGTTGATGCTGTGGCAGCCAGAGTCCAAACTGCAGTCACAATGGGCAAGGCAACCAAGTCCATGGCAGGTGTAGTTAAGTCCATGGATGCTACATAGAGGAGTAAGCACCTTGAAAAGATTTTGGTCTCGATGGACAAGTCTGAAGCACTGATGTTCAAACACAGCAAATGGAAGACTCGATGAGTAGCACTACAACCCTAACACCACCACCACAAAACCAAGTGGATATACTGCTTTAAGAAATGGCACATGAAGCTGGCCTTAATCTCAACATGGAACTACACAAGGTCAGACAGGATCTGTTGGCACAACTGTCACTTCCACGGAACAGGAGGAACTATCACAGAGATATCTCGTCTATGTGATAACGTGTGATTTAAAGAATTGGTGCTTTTGTTGACTTTACCTGCTTCTGAAAGATTTTGTGTGTATATATGGATAAGTTGCGCTCCAATGACAGTAAGACTACCATATATTACGGAGTGCTTTTAAATACTATTAATACAGAACTCTTTTTCTGCCATGCTGTACTTTCCAATACTTTAAGAAATCCCAGCGAGTTTCCAGCTTGACAGATTTTATGGGTTTGTATATCATGTTGAAAAGCATGAGGAACATTTTTATTTGTAGATGTCTTTTTTTTAAGTTGCAGAAAAGGAGTTTATTAGAAGTAAAAATACGTTTCAAAGAAGTAGAAATGGGCCCGAGCAATAGAGAATGGCTAAGGGCCCATTATTAGAAAAGAAAGGACACTCCAAAGAGTTTGGAGCAGGCCCTGAGCAGAGGCAAGGCTCAAAAGGCCTATTTGTAGATGTCTTTAACCAACTAGCTTGTTGTATATGAAATACCTTACTCAAAAATTACATAAAAAATCCAGCACCAAAGTACTACAGAATAAAGTATTTTATACAGAAAAAAATAATGGTGCATCGCTGCTATGGAATATTATGCAACTGCTAACACATGTTTTCAAATTACTAGTATTAATTTGAAAAAAGATTTGATCATGAAAAAAGGGGACTGTATAATTATATGACAATTTAATATGTGATATTATATATATAATATATAGACAATATATATAGGGAGAGACAAAGGCCATAACAGAGCATGCAAAAACACAAATAGTTGGTTTGTTAGAAATTATGGGTGACTTTTTTGCAGTTTGCATGACTGATAAATTGTTTTACAATAAAAAGAAATAAAATTTCAATGTTTTGCACTTGGCCATTGTACCACAGGAGATACTGAAGTGGGAAGAAGTTCACTATGATTGAAGACACCACAGAACTTCTGACAGAACAAGAACTGAGGAAGAAAATATGGTTAAATTCATGAAAGGGATGGAAAGGTGAGTGAGAGTAGTTGTTCACAAAATCTTGGAATGCTAGAATTGGAGGGTACCTCCTGGTACTTCTAAGTAGTTGACCAAGTTTTTATTGAATAACTGAGTGCCTGTTAAGTCCACTGTTAGACTTGAATGTTATGAGTGTATGAACAACGATAAGAATTACTGTTTACAAGCTGGGTTTAAATTTATGACACCTATTACTCCAAGAGGGAGTCATCCATTACTCGACTTTATCGCCCACTGCTGCCTATAAAACACTGCACTTGCTTGGCTGGTCTCTGCATGGGTCCCTGACTTTACTTCATGCCTCCCTGTAAGTCCAGATCTCATCCACCCTTCATGCTTCAAGGCTCAGCTTAAGTCTCTGCCAACCTCCCTCCTTCAACCCCTTACAATCTAAGAGGGCTCTTGATATATTCCAGTCTGTACTTATGGCTTCTTTCCCTGAATATTTACAGCACCAGTTTGTCAATTAGTCTCATAATTAAATCAATCACCTACTCTAAGCAACCTAATCATTACCATACAACCGAATATATTATTCCGAATATCTATTACGTTTTTACAATATATTTCCCCTGTGCCAGGTAGGAAGACGTGACTTCGTGATCTCATCTAAGCATCACAACAACGCTGAGAAATGTGTAAATTATATCCAGAAACTGAGACTCAGAGATGTTAGAAAATTTGCTCCAGGTCACAGTGGCTGTGCTGGAAATTTAAGGTAGCTCTAACTCCAAAGACTGCACTCCTAACCACTATGTAATGCTGCTGCAATTGTACTGTGTGTGTTTTCTCACCTTAATTAGAGATGTAAGATGAGTTTTAAGACTAGGAGGGCAAGGGTTGTTTCCTTTGTAGCCTCTTCATTGCTCCTCAAGCTGCTGTACACAGTCAGTGCTCAATAAGTACTTAAGGAATGCCAAAATGGAGCTGTAGATAGCTGAAAAGAACCAATTACTTCAAAAAGGATTTCGATTTTAGACAGAGCTGATTGGTGACATATTCATGATGGATTAAAGGAAACAAGGGCATTTGGGTCCATCTTTAGTCCCTGAGGCGTTTTGGTGGAGACCTACTCCTTCACACCCTTTGCTGCTCCCTTACGACTAAGAAGTGATTGGGCTGGAAGGGATTTCGGGTCTGACACCCAGTGTGATCCTTCTTCGATTCCTTCGTTCCTCTTCTTGTCCCGAAACTGCTCTCCTAAAAGGGCCTGTCTCTGTGCTGGCGCTTTTCCCGGTTAGGCTTTGCTTGGTGCCACACCTCCTCTCCTTGTGCATTGAAATGAGGTATGGTACCTATGGGAGGCAGGTAGTGAAGTCCACCTGGCCTGGTTTCATCAGGAAGGTGATGAACAAATAATGAGGGTGTGATGTCAGGCAAGTCATGCGTCTAAGCCTTGGCTTACTCATCAGTAAAACGGAATTAAATAAGCTCCCTCTTCCAATATTTCAATATTGTCAGAATTTCATATTTAGTAATTTAACATTTACAGGTAGCTAGAGATGCACTGTGGCGAGATGGGGCCTCGAATTCTAGATGGGATTGTGTGAAATCATCTTCCATAAAAAATAAAATTAAAAAAAACCACCCACAGTTGAAGGTGAGAGCTCAGGGGTCGGCGTCAGATGGCTGTCCATCATCTGACACGGTCCTTGGGAAAGACCAGGGGTGCGGGAACCTGGTGAGGAAAAGCAAGTTAAGGAAGGCTGAGGGAGGAGTCGGAGGCTATCTCCGGTGTTTTCCCCCTCCACCTCTCTTCCTCCCCTGCCCCCACTAATCACTGATTCTGACTATCAAGGCACAAAGGTAGAAAATCCCAGGGGGTCTCAGGCCAGGAAGCCTCTCATTGTCCTGCCCAAGGTAAGCGAGGTGGAAAGACTGCCCTCCCCCCTCTCGCTCCTCGCCACACTGGTCTTGCTGTACCAAGTGGGAAACAGGGTCAGGCCCCACGCAATCCCTTTTGCAAAGCGGAGGAGTATGTGCGTGCATGTGGGAGTGCGCGCGCGTGTGTTTGTGTGTGTTGTGTGTAGGGAGAAGGATTGGGGGTGGGATTCCATGACGTTACTGGCTCCGCCTCCGTGGGTATATAAGGGGCTCTTGGCGCGCAACGACCCCAAGCAGCAGCTTGAAGCCTGAGCAGCTTAACTCTGCACCTCCGAACCAACTCGTCTTAACTCATCCTCGCCGAAGCCGCCCCAAGGCTCTCCGCTCCCCGGGCTTGCAGCCGCTCCCTGGTAAGCCTTGGGGGCCGACACGTGCGTCGGAGGGGGACGGCGAGGGTCAGGGCACGGCGACGGATCTCTGGCAACCATGGCTTGCAGTTGCATCAACGCGGCCGTGACCTGTTGCTGGCGAGACCCCGGCCCCGGAACCGAGGCTCCCGCCTCCACTTCAGCTCCAGAACATTTCTAGATGGGCCGTGAGAATTTGGGAGCTGAGTCAGGGGGCCTAGTGCGGAGACCCTTCTCTCCGGTGTGAGCAATTTCGGGCTGCTTAGGGGCCCCTCTCGGGGCGCGTCTCTGAATCTTTACATGTCGAAGCCCCGCCTCACTGTTGATGCTAGCAGGTCAGCCTAGCGGGGCGGGAGGAAATGGGGGGACATTTGCTTACTCCCCAGGGCCACGGCGACGCAGTTCCGCGGTGTGGGCTTGGTGAGGAGGGATGGAATGGAGATTCGGCTCACTTTTGATCTGCTGCCTAGGTCGCTCGCCCTCCCTCCGGGGGATCTAAGAACCACACCTATGGAGTGGTCCTGGGGACAAGCACTGGACTGGAACGTGGATGCTGGGCGGGCTTTTTCCCACAGTTGCCGACCCTCCTAGGTCCCTTCTGTTTAATTTCCAAGGAGCTACAGGACAGGAACTGATATTAATATAAGATTTCATGGTTCCTGGGCTGGGGTCTAGGATAAATACCCGTTTCCCCGTGAGAAAGAGGAGTCTCATATTGACGGAGCACTTAGGAGGTACTAGGCCACTGTACTCCTGTATGGGACTTTCACATGCCTTTTCTGAAATTGCTCCTGGCACTGACCTGTGCGGTATTGTTATTCCTGTGCAGGAAGATACTGAGGTTAGAGGAAAAGTGACTTGCCTTTGTTTCTTCGGTAGCCTCCTGCCCATCCCCCCATACCCCCCTCAGCGCTTGTGCTTGTGGAGGGGCTATTGTAATTTATTCTTAGAGTTTAGGGATATTGAGCTCTACTGAAGAGCTTCTGTCTTGTTTCTCACCAGATCCTAGCATCCTCTTCAATTCCAGCTAGAATGCTGTGCCGCACACTTCGCAGATTTGGTCAAAAGCTGGTACGCAGGCGTATACTGGAGCCAGGCGTGACTGGGACTCGCCTTGCCAGATGCCTGAGCACTCTGGATTTAGTGGCCCTGGGTGTGGGCAGCACATTGGGTGCAGGCGTGTATGTCCTGGCTGGCGAGGTGGCCAAAGATAAAGCAGGACCATCCATTGTCATCTGCTTTTTGGTGACCGCCCTGTCTTCTGTGTTGGCTGGACTGTGCTATGCGGAGTTTGGTGCCCGGGTCCCGCGGTCTGGCTCTGCGTATCTCTACAGCTATGTCACTGTGGGGGAACTCTGGGCCTTCACCACTGGCTGGAACCTCATCCTCTCCTATGTCATCGGTGAGATGGTGGGCAGGGAGGAAACTACACAGCCAATGAGGGGGCTTTTGAGTCAGGGAATCTGAGTGGAACGCAAAGTCATCACAGGACTCCATTACCCCTAAATGCGTGTGTGTGCTGGGGGCTGGGAGGGTTCAAGTTGTGGAGAACTTGTTTGTTCTTACCTCTGTCCCGGTTTCTTTAATTGACTAAATCTGGTTCTTACAAAGTACTACTAGGTGAAAAGAGCAGGATTCTTGTGAGACTGGTATGGGAGAAGAGAGGGGGAGAGGGAGAAAACTTGACCCAACTTTCTCCTGCTCCTTCACCAGGTACAGCCAGTGTGGCACGGGCCTGGAGCTCAGCTTTTGACAACCTGATTGGGAACCACATCTCTCAGGCCCTGCAAGGAAGCATCTCGCTGAACGTCCCTCATATCCTCGCCAAGTACCCGGACTTCTTTGCTTTGGGCCTTGTGTTGTCGCTAACAGGTGAGGCAAGGGACAAAGATAATGATGGAGGCGGGGCTAGGAGGGACTAGGCCTGAGGCAAGGGCTCTGGGCCTTGTGTTGTCAGCTCACAGGTGAGGCAAGGGACAAAGATAATGAATGAGGCGGGGCTAGGAGGGACTAGGCCTGAGGCAAGGGCTGTGGCGAAGGAAGAGGAGCTGGGAAGGATCAGTCTGCACAGAGGTGGGGAAACAAAATGTGGACTGGAGACCGTCTGAGTCCCAAATGCCTCTTTCCCACAGCTTTGCTGGCCCTGGGGGCTAGTGAGTCGGCCCTGGTGACTAAGGTGTTCACAGCGGCGAACCTTCTGGTTCTCGTTTTTGTCATCGTCTCTGGCTTCATTAAGGGGGACCTGCACAACTGGAAGCTGACGGAAGAGGACTATAAACTGGCCATGGCAGGAGCCAATGTCACCTATAGGTTAGGAGACTCCCTCAGGAGATGCAGACCCGGGAACATGATGGGGCCAGGGTGTCCACGCTGAGGGCCTGGAAGAATGGGAGCCCAGGCCTTGGACACCTAGCTAAGTGTCCGGCATTCCAGAAAGGGCAGGGAGTTGGCTGGACACACCTTACCTTTGTCATCCGTTCTTCCTCTTCAGCTTGGGCCCTCTGGGCTCTGGAGGATTTGTGCCTTTCGGCGTCCAGGGGCTTCTGCGTGGAGCAGCTACCTGTTTCTATGCATTTGTTGGCTTCGACTGCATTGCTACCACTGGTAACACAGTCTTTGCTTTGTGTCAGGGGCTTGGGCACAGTGTGTGTGCACTCAGGCCACATGCAGATTGGGGGTGTTGGAGGAGGAGCCTTTGCCCTGATCCAGAACCTTGTGCCCCTTCCTGCAGGGGAAGAGGCCCAGAATCCCCAGCGCTCCATCCCCTTGGGCATTGTCGTTTCACTGTTAGTCTGCTTTCTGGCGTATTTTGGTGTCTCTTCGGCACTCACGCTAATGATGCCTTACTACCTGCTTCGACCTGAGAGCCCCTTGCCTGAGGCATTTCTCCATGTTGGCTGGGCCCCTGCCCGCTATGTTGTGGCTGTTGGATCCCTGTGTGCGCTTTCTACCAGGTCAGTGTCAAATGTGTGCTCTCCTGTGCTGTCGGAGTCTCAGGCTATAGCATTCAGGACCAGAGAACATCCCTAAAGGGGCTGTGAGGAGAAGGTGGAGACTCCTTAACCTCATAGGCTTGGGGAGAGAGATCGCAGTCAACTCATGCCACTCTGGGCATTCTTCTCTCCAGCCTCTTGGGTTCTATGTTCCCCATGCCTCGGGTGATCTATGCAATGGCGGAGGATGGCCTCCTGTTCCAAGTCCTCGCCCATATCCACAGCGACACACACACCCCCATCGTGGCCACTGTGGTCTCTGGCGTTATCGCAGGTGAAAAAGCATGTTTGCCCTTCCCCTAGCTGTTTTGCCAACTTCCTTACCTTTGCTCTTCCCTTTTCTCATTTCTTGTTTTCTGCCTATCAATTTCAGGATTAATGGCGTTCCTCTTTGAACTCAGTGACCTTGTGGACCTCATGTCAATTGGGACCCTGCTTGCTTATTCCCTGGTGTCTATTTGTGTTCTCATCCTCAGGTAAGACCCCCCTCCACATACTGTGATTTGGGTTTTTATTGGAGGAGGAATGATGGGGATCTGTTCCTCCTTCCTCTGCCTCCATCATCCTGTCTCCTTGAGGATTGTGGGTGCCCCTCCCTGCCCCAGAGAGCTACCTTTCATGGTGACAGGAGAGTTAAGCTGCCTGGGGGATGACAAAGTGGTTAAGGGTGGTTCTTACTACTGCCTTCTTACTCAACCTCAGGTATCAGCCTGATCTGGAGATGAAGAGTGAGGAAGATGAAGAGGAGTTCCAGGAGGAGAGGCCACCTCAAGCAGAAAAGCTGACCTTACAGCTACTGTTCTGTCCAGTCAATTCCATCCCCTCTCCACTGTCTGGCCAAGTTGTCTATGTTTGTTCCTCACTACTTGGTGAGCAATGGAGTTTTGCTCTGGGGTGTCTCTGGGGTTGGCATGATGTGGGGAGACAGTGTGTGGCATTTGGTGGCTGAGGGAGCACTAGAGAGAGGGTGACCCTCCTTGGAAATGGGTGCCTGATCATGTAACACATTGTCAAGAGTTGATATTGATGTTTCTCAACCTGACTCTTGAAGCTCTACTGGTGAGTGTCCTCTGCCTGGTGCTAGCCCAGTGGTCTGTTCCGCTGCTGTCTGGAGACAGAGTGTGGATTGCAGTGGTTGTGGTGCTCCTGTCGCTCATTACTGGGATCACTTGGGTCATCTGGAGACAGCCACAGAGCCCTACTCCGCTTCACTTTAAGGTAAATGACCTCTGTCTTTCCCCCAGGCTCCAGACACCTGTGGTCTACTAAGGTTCACAGATATTCTTTAATTGGACAGGGAAGGAAAGATCTAGGAGATACACATAGGCCAAAGACTTCTTCTCCGACCCTCCTTAGTTTATTTCCAGTTTATTTCCCCAAACTCTGCATGTTCTTGGCAGTCCCGTTTGAGGCACACTAAATGGTGGACAGTGAAATACAATTGGGTAGGAGTTGGACTCTGCCTTTCCTGGCCTGAGTAGTAGTTACAGGTCTTGTTCCAGGTCACCTGGTGGGGCGCTATGTACTAGGATGATTTTGCTTTGTTCCCAGGTCCCTGCTTTGCCTCTCCTCCCACTACTGAGCATCTTCGTGAATATTTACCTTATGATGCAGATGACAGCTGGCACCTGGGCCCGATTTGGGGTCTGGATGCTGATTGGTAGGTATCCACTTGGGAAGAGCTGGCCTCTTGGGTATCCCACCCCAACTCCTTTCCCTCTTGGTCTCAAGAAGGAAACCTATTAGTCATTATAGGTCATTATTTCCCCACCTCACAGCTACCTTTCCCCACTAGGGTTTGCTATCTACTTCGGCTATGGAATCCAGCACAGCTTGGAAGAGGTTAAGAGTGCCCGACCCCCACTGAAGGCTAGGGCCCCAACTATAGGCCTTGATGTCAGCCATTCCTGTACGCCTTCGATTTGACATCATGCCTGAATGCTCTCTGTTCCCCCCGCACAATAATGGAGACAACTCCTGACCACACAGAGCTAGGCCCCCCAATAAGATATTGGTGGGGGGCCACTGATAGAGCTTTGCTTTGTGGAGTGAAGGATTTGTGTCTCCTGTTTCTCATCTTTTTTTGAAACTTGTCTGCTTTTCAATTGTCTGTAGCTGCTTACTGGCCTTTTAAAAATTATTAAATAAAATTAGAACAGCTATGTCTTGTCTTGTGCTTGCTAGAGATGATGTGGAGTCTGACTTGCAGTGTGGAGAGCGTCACATAAGTGTCGTGTGTTGACTCCAGTCACCACTTGTTGACTCCAGTCACCACAGAAGTGTCTGTTGTGCCTGTGCGTGCCTCCTGTTGGCTCAGGGTTTGAGGAGGGTGGTGTAAGCAGTGCAGCCATCCTGTCTAGTCACACTTACGGGAGTGATCTTGAGATATGTTTCCCCTTGCTATACTAAAGTTAGGTTCTGAGTAAGTAGACAGCAACACTCGTCTCTGGGATTTGGGTCTGGACTCATCTTAGCACTGGCATTGGCCAGGACCTACACTGAGACCACTGTCTCCTGTTCCACCCTTGGACTTGGACCAGTCCCACGTTGCTGCGACTGCCTGAGCAACCCAAATTTTGGCTGGGGTGTTTGGCATTGCTGGGAGGAGAAGCAGACAGTGGGGGGCTTGGTAAAGAATTGTATATGTGTATAGACAATGATTGCTGCAGAAGTAGTAAGGGAACAACAGGTCAGAGCTGCCCAGATCAGGAACTAGGCATTCACCTCTGTTCAACAAACGTGAGCCTTCTATGAAATGCTAGGTCTGGGGCTGGGTGCTGGGGATACAAGCATGAATAAAACATCCCTGCCCTCAAGGAACTCACTGTCTAGTGGGAGAGACACACAGGTAAACAGCAGTGATTTGCAGCAAGGCAAGCTGAGTGCTGAGCACTGCAGGAGCCAAAGAAGGACATGCTTGACTGAGTATTGAATCAGTGTTGTGACAAGCTGGGTAGTGCTTGTCTGTCAGTGAAGAGTGCACCTGGAACTGTGGAAGTGTGAAAAAGCATACTGTTCAAGGGTATACCATACAGTTAATGTGGCTGGAGGGTAGTGGACATGGGCTTGTGAAGGATAACAGACCATGTGAATGGCCTTGTATATACTACCAAGGAATTCAGATGTCTTAAATGTGTGTGGAGTGGAGGATTCCACACAAGGGGCATGGTGGGGTCTGTTAGTCTGGCAGCAACAAGGAGAATGGCTTGGAGGAGGGTGGGGGCAGCTAGAGCGGTGAGATAATAGCTACCTTTATTGAGTGTTTATTATATGCCTGATACTGTGCATACAATCTCATTTAGTCCTTGCAGTAACCCTATGAAGTAGATGTTATAATCATGACTTCTTATAGATGAAGAAACAGGTTTTGGGTAAGAAATATGCTCTAGGTCACATAACTTGGAACACTCAGGGCTAGGACACAAACCCAGTTCTGTTTGACTGCAGTGTGTACTCTAACCATTGTGTGACATTGCCAGTATAATTAGGAGGGCAGCAATTTGGGCAAAATATATCAAGGTTTTGGGTCAGTTGGATATAAGATTAGACAGAAAAGGATGACTTAGATTTCTGGGTGAATGATCAAATTGTTATCCAAGATAGCATAAGAGGAAGAGCATATCTGGGGAAAGATAAATTCAGTTCTAGATTTGTTTTTATAAACATACATGAGTTTTATAATAGGTGAAGATACATAACCAATTGGAACTTAGAGTTGGTCAACAGGTTCAAGAGTCATCAACTCAGGACAAGCTGTGTGGTGCTAAAGACTGCCTTGGGGCAAAATAAACAAGCAGTCTATGCATGATGGGGGCATACATTCTTGTGACTTCTGTGGAGGGTAATTTGATGATGCAAGAATTAAAAACAGTCCTTTTGAGCTGACAATTCCACTTATAGGAACTCAAAAAATCTTAAATATATTAAGGGTATTTACTGTTATGTTACTTATAATTGTGTAACATTTGGAAGCTACCTAATGGGCATCAGCAAGGAACATTAAAGAAGTTACAATACTTTCATTCAGTGGAATACTTTATACAGCCATTAAAAAAAGCCTAAATAAGCATATGTGCCAAGAGGTGATATTAAAAGATCTCCAAGATACTCTGTTAAGTAGAAACAAAATGGGACCCAAACCCCAAGGTGTGGAACATTTGTGTGAAAGTACAAGAGGATGTATTCATACATAATTTTTTTTCTGGAAAAATAGACAAGAAACTGTTCACATCTGGTCTCTTCTGCACTTTCTTAGCTTTTTAACAGGTACAAACATTACTTTTATGACTTATAATTATACTGTAATTGTCATAACAGTAAAAGACTGGGGGAACTCTAACATTTAAGGGATAGAGGAGGAGGACTCTGCTGGAGACAAGGAATGACTCAGGACTGAGGGAGGGTTCATTGGCTTTGTTAGTAGATAATGGTCAGATGGTGGGATTGAAAGCTATATTGCCATAGGTTGAATGAATGGAGAGTGAGGAAGGTGACAA
>NW_017731469.1:562754-569695 GCF_001890085.2 Hipposideros armiger
CAGTGTCACTGGCCCTCATATGTGGGATCCGAACCGGGGCCCTCTGGCATCCCAAGCGAGTTCTTAACCATCGCGCCACTCGGCCGGCCCAAGCACAATTTCTTTTCGAAGGCTTATTCCAGTTTCATGAGGCTAGCCTGTCTGCCAGGGCAAACAGACTTCTGGTAAATCCTGCAGCAGACGCTGCGCATGCGCCCACAGTCCACCTAGAAGCACTTGCGGTGGACGATGGAGGGCCCCGAATCGTCGTACTCCTGCTTGCTGATCCACATCTGCTGGAAGGTGGACAGCAAGGACAGGATGGAGCCGCCGATCCACACCGAGTACTTGCGCTCTGGCGGGGCAATGATCTGAGGAGACAAGAGCGTGGCTTTAGGTTGGGGCACTGCCTTCGCAACAAAGCCCCCCAGCCCAAGCCACAGCTACACTTGACTCACCTTGATCTTCATCGTGCTGGGGGCCAGGGCCGTGATCTCCGTCTGCATCCTGTCGACGATGCCGGGGTACATGGTGGTCCCACCAGACAGCACTGTGTTGGTGTACAGGTTCTTCCGGATGTCGACGTCACACTTAATGATGGAGTTGGATGTGGTCTCGTGGATGCCGCAGGACTCCATACCTAAGAGACAAAGCTCTCCCTTAGCACTCGTACCTCCCTTTCAAGGTGAAGGGCAGACAGCGCGGGCCTCTCAGCCGACTCAAGTGGAGCTCATGACACCTACCCAGGAAGGAGGGCTGGAAGAGCGCCTCGGGGCAGCGGAACCGCTCGTTGCCGATGTTGAGCACCTGCCCGTCGGGCAGCTGGTAGCTCTTCTCCAAGGAGGACGACGACGCGGCGGTGGCCATCTCCTGCTCAAAGTCCAGGGTGACATAGCAGAGCTTCTCCTTGATGTCACGCACGATTTCCCGCTCGGCTGTGGTGGTGAAGCTGTAGCCACGCTCCGTGAGGATCTTCATGAGGTAGTCGGTCAGGTCCCGGCCAGCCAGGTCCAGACGCAGGATGGCGTGGGGGAGGGCGTACCCCTCGTAGATGGGCACAGTGTGGGTGACCCCATCCCCAGAGTCCATAACAATACCAGTGGTGCGGCCAGAGGCATAGAGGGACAGCACTGCCTGGATGGCCAGGTACATGGCTGAGGTGTTGAAGGTCTCGAACATGATCTGCGTCATCTCATGGTTGGTTTTAGGGTTTGGGGGGGGGTCTCGGTCAGTAGTGTGGGGTACTCCTAAGGGGCCACATGTAGGTCATTGTAGAAAGTGTGGTGCCAGATCTTCTCCATGTTGTCCCAGTTGGTGATGGTGCCTGCGGTGCTCAATAGGGTACTTGAGGCTCAGGATGTTGTGCTTGCTCTGGGCCTTGTTGCCCCTGTAGCTGTCCTTCTGCCCCATGCCCACCATTATGCCTTGGTGTCAGGGGCTCCTGATGATGCATGGGAACAGCGCCTGGGGGGCGTCATTCCCAGCAAAGCTGGCTTTGCACGTGCCAGAGCCATTGTCAATGACAAGCGCCGTGATTTCTTCTTTCATTGTGAGCAGTGAGAGCACAAGGAGTGGGAGCCAGCTGCAACTAGAGATTGAGCCACTCATTGAAGATTTTGGAGCGGATCGCCAAACTGCCCTCCAGAAAAGTCACAATAGTTTGAACTCCTACCAACCGCGCATAAGAATGCGTGTTTTGTGTCTCTTGCCAATTTGAGGTTTTGTTAATCTTTTTAACCTTTGCCAATCTGATAAATGAAAAAAATTTTTTACCTTGATTTAATTTGCATTTCTTTGATAACTGGTGAGGTTGAATATCTTTTCATGTGTTTATTGGCTATTTATATTTCTTCCTGTGTAAATTGTCTGATCATGTCCTTTGCATATTTATTTGCTAGAGTATTGCCTTTTCCTTTTTAAGAGCTCCTTTTATGTTAGATACCTTAACTCTTTATCCATTACATATGCTGAAAAGTCCTTTTTGTAGTCTATGTTTTGATTTTCAACTTTGCTTTTAGTGCTATTCAGAAGATTTAAAATTTTATGCTGTAGAGCTGGCCGAGTGGCACGTTAGTTAAGAGTGGACTTAGGACGCCAGCTCTGAGCATCAGGGCCCTGGTTTGGATTCCACATGAGGCCACTGACGCTGCGCCCTCTACAGCTAAGATGGTGAACAACAGCTCGACCTGGAGCTGGGCCACCATGAGTCGCCGGCGACGGCGTAGGCTGCAGTGGTGCTGGCTGGCAGCTGGTGTATGCTTTTGTGAGCTGCCATGAGCGGCCGTTCAATGGCCAGAGAGTGACTGCCTCAGCCAGGAAGAGCGCAACGATAACACCAACATGGGCCAGTGAAGCGACGTCCTCCAAAACTAGACTGAAGAACAAAAGGACAGCAACTTGCCTGTTGCCCTTCCCCAATGCCCCAATGCTGTTCCCCTCCCCCAATTCCTCAATAAAATCTTAAAAAATTTTATGCTGTAAAACTTATTATTTTTCCTTTCTATTCTGGTTTTCAGGTCATGGTTAGATCTTGCCATTGTGTTTATAAAATATTCACCCACATTTTCTTTCATAAATTTAAGATTAATACAGAGTTTATTTTAGTATATGAAGAGAGGCAGGAGTATTGTTTTATTTTTTTAAATGGCTATCCAGTTGTTTCAATCCTTTTCTCTTGAATAACGTTTCCTCACTGATCCAAGTAATTTTTCTATATATTTGGGTCTGTTTCTGGACTCTATTTTGTTCCATTTGTCTGCAGTATTGTTGCGGGATACTCGGACAGAGAGATAGGACACCAAGGCTCAGGGTGGGAAGCAATGTTTATTGATGCCAGCACCGGCTCAGCGGATTCATATCCAGAGGCTGAGCCTCAATCTGGACAGGATTCGGGGGCTATATACCCTTAGGTTTCTGGGTTAGCAGCTAGGATTCCTTATTAGGACATGCAGCATTGTGTTAGTTCCTGACTAGCTCCCGGGTGAGGTAGGAATTAGAACATGTTAAACGCGGAAGTCTTGATGGCCATGCGGTCCGGGAGAGCCTTTGTCTAAAGCACCCTGCCACAGTATTACCATACAATTTTATTTTATTTACGGTAGTTTTAATATCTGGTAGAACAAACCCCTCTTCCTTACTGCATTATTATTTTCATTTTTAGAATTTTCCTGACTATAGTTGCATATTTACTCTGAAAGTGTTTTTCTTCTTTTAACAAGGTATAATGCTACCTTATTAACTAATTTGCATTCTCAGTTGCTTACTCTTCCTTAATCCATTCTATTAATGAGAGTCTTTTTTTTCTTTTTTTTTTTTAAAGATTTTTATTGGGGAATTGGGGGGATGGGAACAGTGCTGGGGAATTGGGGAAAGGGGAACAGACAAGTTGCTGTCNCCCATGGCAACCCACTGCCACAGGGGCTGCAGCCTACGCTGTCGCCGGCGACTCATGGCAGCCCAGTTCCAGGTTGAGCTGTTGTTCAGCATCTTAGCTGCGGAGGGCATTGTCACTGGCCCTCATATGTGGGATCTGAACCGGGGCCCTCTTGCATCCCAAGCCAGTTGTTAACCATCGCGCCACTAGCCCGGCCCCTGACTTTTTTTTTTTTTTGAAACTCAACCGTAGGCTGTAGGCATTTGCCAATGTTTTCAAAGGCTGTATAAATACTCCACTCTGTGGTACTAATGCATCCTAACTGTATAATGATTCCACATTTAACTAGGTAAACATTAATTGGTTTACAATGCTTCAGTGAACTTTTTTTTTAAAGATTTTATTGGGGAATTGGGAGAGGGAAACAGCGCTGGGGAATCTGGGGAAGGGGAACAGACAAGTTGCTATCCTTTTGTTTTTCAGTCTAGTTGTGGAGGATGTTGCTTCACTGGCCCATGTTGGTATTATCATTGCGCTCTTCCCGGGTGAGGCAGATCGGTCGCCGGCCTCTGGACAAGGTAACCAAGGGGCTCCCATGACTCCTACGGGTCACGGGGACCTGGGACCTGGAGGTACAGCCCAAGTTATAGGGGGGGATGGTAATCCTTCCTGCTCCATCCATGGAAGCTCCCGATGGGATGCAGGAATGGACCTGGCCTTGGCAGGCTCATGTCACCCAAAAACCCTGGGTCGCCCTACTTGAGCCCTGGGAACAGGGTCTAGAAAAGGGCCTGGAGGTCACACCCTGGTTTGGGCTCTGGCCCTTCACGGTACAAGTGACTTTACCAGTCAAGGCAAGCGGGTTCCTCTTATGAGGAAACCCGCACTACGCCATTCCACCCATATTCCTGTACTTGGTGGACTTAACCCTTGGTCCCCTGCTGACAACCCACAGAGCACAGGTGTGGTACCAACGACCAGGAGCTGCCCCCATACCAGCTACAGTGCTATTACAGGATGAGCACATAGCCATGCCTTTCCCATGATGGTCTCTTTATCTGCTCTGTCATATTGCCCAGGTTAGCTACAGGAAACAGCATTCTATCTTGGTGCACATCTTTGTCCAGGTGCACAACGCCTCGCATGGCTGGGTGTGCACAGAGCTGCCAGCAGAGACCGCTGAAGGACTGCCCTGGCGAGTCACCCCTGCCACTGGTACCAATGGGAAAGACCTGCAGTGCTGGGACCAGAACAGTCTGGAGGGAAATGCTTGCCACTCCGCTGTCGAAGCCCTCTTGTGGAAGCAACACCACAACAACCCCCCCTCTCCTCGGCAAGGCTGTGGTCAATGGCTGGGGGTGATTGGGGGGGAGTCACGTGACATTGTCTCACCACACTCCTCTGTGTGTCGAACAACGACACCCAACGGTTCCATACCGTACGGTGGGTTGGTTATCCGAGGAGCTCTGCCTCAACGTTACTGTTGTAAGGTACCCTACTCGCTGGTGGGATGGACGCCGTATAGTGGGCACGACACCCACTGACTTCCTGCCAGGTGATGCTATCTGGGTTTGTGGTCACCATGGCTGGCCACATTTGCCGGCCCGATGGACGGGCTGCTGCACTTGGGGCGCCCCTTTATTCATGGTCATCTCCTGCCCATGTTGTCCCAGAGGCCTGCCAGTTGGAACCTAATTTACCGTCATTGGCACCGGGAAAAGCAGGTGGCCTGGTGGTTTTAAAACCATTAGCTATTCTATTGCCAGAGGGTGGAGTGATAGACATAGAGCTGCAGGTAGAAGCCCTTGCCCAACACATCTCCAATGCTCTGAACATCACGCGAGCCTCTTTAGCCTGGCTCCTTGACAAAACAACCCAAATAAAAAAGGTGGTGCTGCAAAATAAGATGGCCGTAGACCTGTTAACTGCTGCACAGGGGTGACATGTGCCCTCTGGCACGTTGAATGCTGTGTTTACATCCCCGACCACCAACCAAAGGTACAGGAGGCCTTGCAGGAGACAGACACCGAGGTTTTGGTGATCCAGGCCCTGCAGGATGACCCTCTTACATGTTGGTGGGACTTCCTGGGCCCCTCGTGGCGGTGGGCAGGCCTTATCTTGACAGGTATTGCCTTCAGCCTCGTGGGCCTCTGTTGCTCTGTGTATTGCTGTTGTGGCCTTTGTGCACAGTTGACACGCTCTTTGGGTCAAGTCCTGAGCCGCCACCCCGCAGGGGGTGGACTGACAGGGCCTGGGCACGTTCAGGCGCACATGAGTGGAGGCCCTGGACATGGGGGCCCGGGCTGTCCAGATGGGTGCAGGCCGACGTAGGGACCCTGACCCCGGACATACAAACCTTAACTCCGGAGCCTGCTGTGCCAGACTCTGGTTACATAAGGTCTCTATGTAAGCATGACTTGCACTTGTGGGGGGGAGCATGCACACTCCCCTGCGCTCTCCTCCCCAAAACCTCTATATAATGGTTGCTATTGCTAATTAAAAGACGCTGGTTCCTCCTCATGTCAGCTCTGCGTGCCTTTTTTACCCTGGGCATCTCACCGCTNACACTCGGCTGGCCCAGGCATGGTCTAATCTTAATCTCCTCAAGGAGTCAGAGATAAAATTGGCCCAAATAACCACAAAGACACAAAATAGGAAATAAGTGTCCTAAGAGAGGTATTCATGAAGTGCTATGATAATTCACAGGATAAAGTGCTGAGAAGTCTTCATGGAGGTTGAGGCTTTTAAGTTGGAGCCTAAAGGATTGGTCAAATGTGTAATTTGAGAAATGGGAGAGCATTTCAGAAGGAGGGAACCTTGTGCACAAAGGCAAGAAGGTGGAAAAATTTAGATTTTATAATTTATAATTTGCCTGGAGTCTAGGATTTTGAGGGAGTGAAACGGAAAAATAAGGCAGAAAAGGTAGATTTCAGTCAGACTCTTGAAGGCCATAATTCCAAGGCCTGCAATTGAAGAACAAGAAGTGTGTGGATGAGAGTATTATATTAATAATATGTGAGGGAGTGTCAGTGATTTGGTTCAGTGACTCACACCCCAGCTACTCAGCCACGTGGTTATACCCTAGATCTTGTCAGAATGTACACCTCAGAAATAATGAATTCAAACATCAAGTTCTCTGTCCACAACTCCTCAAGCTTCCCTAGCTCTCCTGCTCAAGTAACCCAGCTGCCACACCCATATATATTTCTCTCTTTTTATCAGTTTCCTTCAACCTTTGCTTGCTCCCTTTCCCACTTTAATTCCTGAATTTCTTACCATTATCTCTCTTGCAAATACCCTCAACTTTCCAAGCAATACTCCCAGAGAACTATGCCCCCCACCCCACCTGTAGGAATCCAGACATCCTCATACTTTCATGTGATTGGTGGAGGCAATCAGACAACTTCTACTAGGCCCTCAATTATGCCGGGAATCCTTTTTTTGATTCCCCTGCAATCTGAAACAACTGTTCCTTTTTTTTTTTCATTCAAGATTTTTATTGGGGAATTGGGAGAGGGGAACAGGCAAGTTGCTGTCCTTCGGTTCTTCAGTCTAATTGTGGAGGGTGTTGCTTCACTGGCCCAAGTTG
>NW_017731469.1:576420-582371 GCF_001890085.2 Hipposideros armiger
TTGTTCAGCATCTTAGCTGTGGAGGGCAGTGTCACTGGCCCTCATATGTGGGATCCGAACCGGGGCCCTCTGGCATCCCAAGCCAGTTCTTAACCATCACGCCACTCGGCCGGCCCTAATGAGAGTCTTAATAAGCTCTTATTAGTGTCCAAGCTCTTCACCTGCCTCAAGTACTATCTATTTCACCATTTCTGCATCAATTTGTTAAAGGGTAGGAGCAGAAAATTTGTAGTTTATGTTAGAGTAGGGGAGGATAACTCCAGCATGTTGAGTGCCACTTAACGGCATTTTACAACTTACTCTTGCATATCCTCCTCAATAGGCACCTGCTTTTTTTATTGTCTTTCCTCTTCTCTCTCTCTTTTACTTCTTTTTTTTGGTCTCTTTTCATTCTCACTTGTAACATCTAAGAAGGCCATTTGGTTGGAAAAAAATCATTGGAGATACCCACACAATATAAGGGTTTTCACCATTTCTGCATATTTTCCTTTATTCATTGGCTCTCTCAGTGTAGTACTGTCAGCTTCATACCCCTGACTTTGGAGTCATTGTACAATCAGTATTAATCAGTAGAGTCATTTAATTCCTGTATGCTTAATATAATCTCGGAAAATATATTATGCATTCTACTACAGACATTATTAACCACTACAAGCTCTCAGATGCATTTGAAAGGGCCACTCTAGACTTGAGAGCTGAGGCCTAATTATTACCCTGTTTGTTCATCTGTTCAGCCATGAACAGAGAAGTCATGGTAGAGTCAAGGGCCTGAGTGGGATGATGGAAGTTGGGAGTCCTGAGTTTGCCAACCAGGAAATGGGGAATAATAATGGGAACTAACATTTGTTAAGTATCTATATATGCCAGCCACTGTGCTAGATGCTTTATGTACACTATTCCATTGAACCAGAAACCTGTAACTACTTTTATTCCCATTTTACAGATGAGGAAATTGAGGCACTGGGTCACACAGTATGTGGTGCATGAGGACTCAGTAAGCTGTGGGACACTCTACTGCCCTTTCCACCAGGCTTAAAAGGGGCATATGAGGGAAGAAGTGGGAGTCTTGTTCATGTTTTAATTTTGGGTTGCTGTCCAAATTTGGAGGCATCATGCCTTAACACTGTGGTCTCTGAATGGAGAGTTCAGTAGAGGTCACTCCTTGGCTGCAAGCATCACCCACAGATTTAGCAGCAATCAAACGAATTGACTTATTCCACTCTCATTCCTAAAACAATTTGTTGGAAGGTGGGTCAGACTCCTGTTCTTACGGTGAGCATGCCGGGGAATCATTAGGTAGTTTCCTTTATTTTTTAAATTAAATTTATTGGGGTTGACATCAGTTAATACAATTATATAGGTTTTAAGTGTACAATTCTATAATATATCATCTGTATATTGTATTGTGTGTTCACCACCCAGAGTCAAATCTCCTTCTGTCACCTTATATTTGACCCCTTTTACCCTCTTCTACAAGTGATAACAAGTGTTGGAGAGGATGTGGAGAAAAAGGAACCCTCATACACTGTTGGTGGGAATGTAAATTGGTGCATTCACTATGGAAAACAGTATGGCGGTTCCTCAAAAATTTAAGAATAGAATTACCATATGACCCAGTTTCCTTTAGATATCACAAGGGAAGGCCACAGAAACAGCCTTAGAACTGAAGGGTTTTTCTGTCTCAATTTCTGACCTTTGCAGTCTTGAATAACCAGTGAGCAACATTGTTTACTTTCTTTTTCTTCCTCCTTTCCTCCTCCCCTTTTCTCCATCCCTCTTCCCCTTCTATTCCTCCTTCCCTTTTTTTTCTTTTGAAGGCCTGCTCTCCGCTTTCCTGTAACCCTGGTCGTCCATAATCTTCCCTCAATAATTGCAGTAAGCACAGTACTTCTTAGTCTCAGTGATATCTCACCCTGGACTTCTGAACCAAATCCCCAGGACGTAAAGTCCTAGAGTGCGCCTTAGGGATTAAGCTTTACGTCAGAGCGTAAAGGTCACGTGAGCGTGACCTTTGATGACGTCACTAGGGGGAGGAGCTTTACGAGCGTCGAAGGAGGCTGTGGTGAGGAGGACGCTGTTGGTGGCGGCCCAGGCTGAGGTGAGTGATTTTGTAGGTAGGAAGGCTTAGAGGAGGGTCAGGGTCTCCTTAGTTGTGTGGTTTCTAACTAGCGAGAAGATGTGGCTATCAGATCAACACTTTTTTTAAGAGTGGCCCTGAGGGAATGATTTTGAATCATGGAGGGGGCGGCCGTAGGTGACTCAGGCGAAGGACGACCGGCAAAGACTGTTTCTTTTTGACTTGAGTGAAATATGGAGTGCAGTTCGGGGGCCACTGTTGGTGGGAGATAGTACATATGGTCGTTTGGAAGTGGAAATTCCATCGAAGAACGAACGACGTTTGGAAGTGGAGATTTCGTCGAAGCACGACGGTTGGTGACGCATTTGGGGGAGGGGAGCTGAGGCGCTGGCTGCGTCGGCGGGAGTGAGGTAGTGGGGGAGGGGCGAACAGCGGTTGGCGGTCGATTTTTAGCCAATTAGAATGAGGCAATGAGCATCAGCTAGACCAATCACAGGGGACCCTGAGCTCTGGTTTCCATGTTGCTGGGCAGATTATAGTAAGACTTGGGATGGAACTTTCCTCCAGGCGGCTTGAAGTCGCTAACGGCCTGGCCCCGCCCCTCATTAACTACTTTTTCTTTCTTTTTTTTTTTCTCAACATTTTTCCCCTTTGAATAACAAGTAACTGGTAAAATTTGACTGAAAAGAAATTTATTGACAAATTGGAGGATAAAGGACAAAATGTTGAAATATTTTCTTATTTTATAGGCCTGAGCCAGAGATATAAAAGTGGACATGGACAACGTTGATTTTCGTTTCATGGACTTTAAAGGTATATAGCTTTACACGATAGTAAGGAAAATGTCAAACTGTTTTCTGCTTTATCTAAGATCTTCTAAATGTATTTTGTTTCTGAATTTTATCTCTTTGGAGTATCCATAGCTCCAAATTTTCTCATTAATGTACCAGAAAAACAGTGTAGATGTTTAAGACACTGGAACCCTTTTATAGAGTAGTGTAGGGAAACAGAATTCACAATTCATAGCTTGTTTCCTCAGGGTTTTTATGGTATGCAAAATAACACTGGTTTAATCTGAAATAGAAATCTTCTGCATTAAAAGTACATTTAAAAATTACTGCAAGATCCTGAAGTGCCTTTCCATAATCATCAGTGAAAAATAAAATTATATTCTGTGTAGTTTCAGGTTTAAGTGCATTTTATTGTATCTTAATTCTTTTGAAAATTGGTAATCCATGTAGGGTATTTATGGGAATTCTTAATAAACAAAAGCAATTTGATTGACCAGAACACCAGATTCCTCAGCCATGCCAGATATGGGAGAATTTATGGTATTTCCTTTTTTCTGAGGACGTGATTAGACCTGTAACACATTCACATTCATATAATAATGAAGTATGTTGTAACCAGGGTGGCTACAAATCTATGATTTAAAAAAGTTTTAGGTCAATATTTTGATAGTGCTTGTCATTTCAAAACAGCAAAGCCCATTATCACCTACCTTAAGTTTTAATTAGGGTATAGTATCTTAAAGATGTAAACATGGAATAGGGATTATGAGTTTTAAGTATATGGTATTTACATAAATATTTGAAGCACATAGACAAGTATAGAGAATAATATAATGAACACCTGTATACCTGTAAGTAAGTTTTGTTAAAACTGAATAGTTTGGGGCTGGCCGAGTGGCGCGATGGTTAAGAACTGCTTTGGGATGCCAGAGGGCCCCGGTTCGGATCCCACATATGAGGGCCAGTGACACTGCCCTCTACAGCTAGGATGCTGAACAACAGCTCGACCTGGAGCTGGGCTGCCTTGAGTCGCCGGCGACGGCGTAGGCTGCAACCCCTGCTGCAGTGGGTTGCCATGGGCTACCGTGTGTAGCCAGCAGCCAGCGTGAGTGGCCAGCAGCCGCAGTGAGCGGCCGTCCAGAAGCCGGCGACTGATCTGCCTCGCCCGGGAAGAGCGCAATGATGGTGCCAACTTGGGCCAGTGAAGCAACGTCCTCCACAACTAGACTGAAGGACAAAAAGGACAGCAACTTGTCTGTTCCCCTTCTGCCAATTCCCTAGCGCTGTTCCCATCCCCCCAATTCCCCAATTAAAAAATATTTAAAACTAACAAACAAAAAACTGAACAGTTTGCTTTCAGATATGTTTCAGATATTTCATGTTTCAAAGAACTAAGAGCTCACATATACTAGTTTTTCATCTTTTGAAATTTTACATTAATTGTATCATATGACCTTTTCCCCCTGCAAATTGTCTTTTTTATTTTTTAAAGATTTTATTGGGAAATTGGGGGAGGGGAACAGCACTGGGGAATTGGGGAAGGGGAACAGACAAGTTGCTGTCCTTTTGTTTTTCAGTCTAGTTGTGGAGGACGTTGCTTCACTGGCCCATGTTGGTATTATCATTTCACTCTTCCTGGGTGAGGCAGATGGGTCGCCGGCCTCTGGACGGCCGCTCACAGCAACTCTTGGCAGCTCATGCTGGCTGCCGCCGCTCATGCTGGCTGCCAGCCACTCATGGTAGCTTATGGCAGCCACTGCAGCAGGGGCTGCAGCCTACACCGTCACTGGCGACTCACGGCAGCCCAGCTCAAGGTCAAGCTGTTCACCATCTTAGCTGTAGAGGGCGCAGCGTCACTGGCCCTCATGTGGGATCCCAACCGGCAGCCCTGCTGCTCAGAGCTGGCACCCCAAGTCAACTTTTTGTTTTTGTTTTTTTGTGTTTTTTTTTTAGCTGAGCCCTCCTGCCACCTGTTGGCAGTTCAGCAGCTGCTCAGCTCGGGCCGGAAATCGAACTGCTGTTGCTCAGAGCTCAAACTCTTGAGTGAGCTCTTAACCTACTGAGTCACTCGGCCAGCCCCCCCAGGCCAACTCTTAACCAACATGCCACTCGGCTGGCCCAACTTGTCTTGTTTTTTGCTCAGCATTATCTTTTTGGACATTTACTCATATGGATATTTTAGCTCTAGTTCATTTATTTTTCACTGCTGATTAGTACTATTATATTGAATATAAGTGTACCACAATTTATTTATTCAGTCTTTTTTATTGGGTGTATGAGTGTTTCAGGTATTTGCTATTACAAACAACACAACAATGAACATTGTGTTTTAGAGCGTTTAGTGGGAGCTTTTCAAACATTTTTGACTACCACCCATAGCAAGGAAAGATATTTTACATCATATCCCAGTACATATATGCTATATCAAAAGTTAATGAAGCAGTTTTACCCTTATTAACATGCAGTGCACTATAATATTTTCTATTCTATGCTTCTTCATTAAAAAATGGTGGTGATGACTCACTAAATGGATTTATTTCTTGAACACTGGTAGGTGAGGCTTCAGGGCAGTGTTGTCCAATTGAAACATAGTGCAAACACAATTTTATATTTTCTAGTAGCCACATTAAAAAGGCTAAACAGATGAAATTAATTTTAACAATACAAATGATTTAGCTCAGTATATCCAAAATATTATCATTTCAACATGTAAATCAATATAAAAGTTGTTAATGAGATATTTCACGTTTTTTTTGTACAAAGTTTGAAGTCTGGTATATATTTTGTACTTACAGTATATCTTTCCACATTTCAAGTGTTCAGTGGTGACATGTGGCTAGTGGCTATCCTATAATGGCAGTGCTCTTTTAGGGTCTATATTTACGTGGAACTGCCAGGTCAAAGTTACAAGCATTTTTTTTTAAGATTTTATTGGGGAATTGGGGGAAGTGAACAGTGTTGGGGCATTGGGGAAGGGGAACAGAAAAGTTGCTGTCCTTTTGTTCTTCAGTCTAGTTGTGGAGGACGTTGCTTCACTGGCCCAAGTTGGCACCATCATTGCGCTCTTCCTGGGTGAGGCAGAT
>NW_017731469.1:582471-678210 GCF_001890085.2 Hipposideros armiger
CTTCACTGGCCCAAGTTGGCACCATCATTGCGCTCTTCCTGGGTGAGGCAGATCAGTCGCCGGCTTCTGGACGGCTGCTCACTGCGGCTGCTGGCTGCTCACGGCGGCTGCTGGCTACATACGGTAGCCCATGGCAACCCACCTGCCGTTGCCGGCGACTCATGGCAGCCCAGCTCCAGGTCGAGCTGTTGTTCGTCATCTTAGCTGTAGAGGGCACAGCGTCACTGGCCCTCATGTGGGATCTGAACCGGCGACCCTGCTGCTCAGAGCTGGCATCCCAAGCCAACTCGTAACCAACATGCCACTTGGTCGGCCCTGGGTGCAGTTATTTTTAATAATACTTTTAATACTATGTTTGTAGCCCCACATACCAAAAAAAACATTTCATCATGTAATCAGTATACAAAATTTTGGAGCTATTTTACATTCATTTTTTTAAGGTTTTTTTTATTGGGGAATTGGGGAGGGGAACAGTGTTGGGGAATTGGGGAAGGGGAACATTGTGTTTTACCAGGACCCATCAGCTCCAAATCAAGTTGTTGTCCCTCAATCTTAGCTGTGGAGGGCGCAGCTTTCAATCTAGTTGCGGGGGAGGGGGGAGGGTGGGGTAGGGAGAGGGGTGTAGTCCACCATCCCATGCGAGAGTTGAACCGGCAACCTTGATGCACAGTGAGCCATCCGGTCGCCCATTGGCAGCTCGTGGCTGCTCAGCTCAATCGTAGTTGCAAGGGTGGGGTGGGGCCACAGCCCACCATTCCATATGGGTGTCGAACCGGCAACCTTGCTGCTAAGAGCACGCACTCTCACCACCTCAGCAGCAGCTCATCTGGGGCGCAGCTCACTGGGCCATGTGGGAATCAAACCGGAAACCCTGTTGCTCAGAGCTTGCGCTCCTAACCAACTGAGCCACTCGGCCAGCCATACATTCATTTTTAATACTAAGTCTTTGAAATCTGGTGTGTATTTTACAGTTATAGCACATCTCAACTTGGACTAACCTTATTTCAAGTGCTCAGTAGCCACATGGGGCTGCCATGTTAGACTGCCGATCTAGACTAAAAACTTTAATAGGAAAATTCACTCAAGATAATAGACTCTCATTGAATCTCAAAGGACATTATTTACTTAGAAACCTCCCTGAACTATTTTTTCCCGTTCTTTTAAATACTGCAATGGAATCCTCAGCTTAGGAATAGCAGAGTTATTAGGAAATGTCCCAAGAGAGGGCCTCATAGTTCAGAGTCATCAGCATAATTTCTCTATGGCCTGTGCAGAAATAACATTGAGATACTTGGTGGGGTCACCTGGTGTACACATATTAGGTAGAAATAATACAGTTTATGAAATAAAGAGGTGGAATAATTAACAGAATTCAACCTTCATAGTATGTCATACAATATGTTTCAAGCCCTGGACTCTGTACCTTTCTAATGGTGTTTCCTGTAACCTTCCTTTATCCTTTTCTTCAGCCATACATAACTCCTTACGGTTATTTGAACCCACTGTACTTTTCCACACCTATGTGCTTCTCCCTCTGGTATGTTGCCTGGCAAATCTCCAACTCATCCTTCAAGATCCACCTCAAATAGCACCTCAGTGAAGCCTGCCCTGCCATCCTTATATCCCAGCTCTCAAATGGGCACTCAATTCTTTTCTATTCCTGTAGCATTTTGTATTCACAACACTTACTACATTATATTGTAATTTTTTTCATTTTAACTTCCTTTAATAGTGTGAGCCACTTAATGGCGTAGACGGCCTCAGTCATCTTTGTATTCCTAGCGAGATGCCCAGTATCTGCCCGATACCAGGCTTTTAATAAATGTTTGTTGAATTTTAAAAGGAGAAATGTAGACACCAGCCAGGGCAGAGAGTGCAGTCGTCTTGAATTCTCTTCATGCTGTGTTACCAATAGCTTTGATCTTGGGCAAGTTAATTAACTTATCTATGCTTTATTTTCATCAACTGTCAAACTAGAGTGTTACTAGAATTTTAAGGTGACCTATAACTAAAAAATTGAAGGAGGGGCTGGCTGAGTGGCGCCTTGGTTAAGAGCTGGCTTGGGACGCCAGAGGGCCCCAGTTCGGATCCCACATATCAGGGCCAGTGACACTTCCCTCTACAGCTAAGATGCTGAACAACAGCTCAACCTGGGGCTGGGCTGCTGTGAGTCGCCAATGATGGTGCCAACTTGGGCCAGTGAAGCAACGTCCTTCACAACTAGACTGAAGAACAAAAAGACAGCAACTTGTCTGTTCCCCTTCCCTCAATTCCCCAATAAAAAATCTTTAAAAAAAAATTGAAGGAGTGATATATGTGTATCCCTGTATATCTTGTGTGGAAATGACTAAGCTCAAGGGAAGGAACTGTGTATTGTTTACATTAGGTGTCTTTGGTGCTTACCAAAATACCTTATCATTAAATGTTTAGCGAAGGAAAGAACTCTTGTCTATTTCATTCGTATTGCCCACAAGAATAACGACACTATCACCAGGGATGACCCTATATATTTCTGATGATGAATTGGAAATGCACATAAAGCTTTCCTGTATTATTACATCACCATCAAAAACAATTCTTAAGATGCCTAAGTGTTTATGACATTTTGCTTAGCAATCTTCTAGAGAACTTGTACATTCTATTAGGAATGGAAAGGCTAAAGATATCTTGTATGGAAAATTAGCTGTCTTTCTTTTGATATTAAAGTTTTGACCTCTTTTGAAAGCAAATTTTATTTTATATTTATTGTGTGTCGTTTACAATAGTATAGAGATAAGAAACCACAAAGACAATTGAGTCATCTTAGTCTTCTTTTTTCCTTCAAATACCACTTTGGTAAGAGTTGCTAAAATTTTAATACTCAGGCCAGCTCATCCATTCAGCCTTAATCCAACTGTGTTGTTACAGTTGTCCTACTGCATTCCCAACATTTCCACGTGTTTCTGGTCTGATTAAATATGAATCTACTGGGCAAGTGTCGGATAAGTCTTTCTTCCAGTGCCTAGTACATTGTTACCACTCAGTAAACAGAAATTAAAGTTGTTTAAATAGATAGAAATAGCCTTTGGTAACCATGGTACTAAAACAAACCAGATCTTACTGAATTGAAGATTCTTAGTCCAGAACAGCAGGGCTCAGCTACAAAGGGTAGCAAATGTAATGAGAGTGAAAGAGTAATATAATATGTATAGATACTTTGTGAAGTAGGTGCTTAAGGGTAGGATAGGATGAGTTGGTAAAGTGACTTGGGCTATGCGCCTTGCATTTGCAGGACTTAATAGATATAAAACGCCTGGACTCATTGCGACGTCTACACTGTGTATTTGGTTGACAGGATTGATTGTGGCTCTTTTGATACAGTCCTTCTGATGTAATATATTTGGTGTCAGTATAATTCTGTCCTTTAGCTTCTAAAGTTTAGTGTGCCTTGAATACGACTGGGTGTGTTTCCTCACCAGAATCAAGCTGCAGCTTCCTTTTGGTTAGCATGATATTGTCAGCTCTTCCCTTTTTATCCCTCCCAGCCAATTTCCCTCCAAAACTTTACATAGATTTAGCTCCTGATGAGCCTGGGTTTAGGTTTGCTGCAGTCCCTGAGCCAGTTATGTCCAGGGCAACAAAGAATAGCAGTATTGTGGAGTAAGGAAGAGGGTTGTTTGCAATGAAGTCATACTGGCCATCAGATTTGAGATTTAACATGCTAGGGACATGCTCTGGGTACCCATTGAGCTTTGGAGCTGTGGCATTTCTGCTTGTCATGATTTTCATAGAGTTAGATTGCCTTGCATCCTTTCCTAGCTGCCCTCCAGGTTCAAGATGCTGCTCCGAACTGCAGTGCACTGCTGTGGATATTCTCTGGGAACTATGGTGCATCATGGACCTGCATCTGACTTCTTTTCTTATGACTCACTGCGTGGATTCTCTTGTACCAGACCCAATTCATTGGTGGGGATCTCCTGGAACATTGTGTATGAAAAATGATGGTCTCTCTGACAGTAGGTAGAAAGTATGATTTACAATGTGATTTTAGTTTGTGACTAAACCTGCTTGCCAAGAGTTTGACTGAATTTGCCCTACTTTTTTGACACTACTATGGATATTTCAGCTGTCTTCATTCAAACCAGCCTCTGCTGGGATAGTTTGTCTTAGCCCCCAATCAGAATTATAGTGTAGCACTCTGATTCTTCTTTCCTGGCTGTTTTGCAGCTGTCTCAGAGCCCTGGAATATCATTTGTTCCAGGCTCTTCCCTGGATGTACAGAGCTAGTATAGTGGAAAGGATAGGATTTCAAATTAGAAAGCCTGAGTTCAGGTCCTTGCTTGCTACTCTACCTTCTCTTTGTGTCACCTCTGAGAAATCAGGACACTTTATTAATCCTCAGTTTCTACATCTTATAAAATACAAATATCTCCCTTCAAGAGTAGATTGATGACTAAGTGAGAATGCACATGAAAAGCTTTGAGAGTATAAAGCACTATGCCAATGTTAATTTTATTGTCATTTTTGGTTGTTTTCTCACAAAGGAAGTTGCAGAAAATCATTATGACTGGGAGTAAAATCTTGAATTGACCCTGGTAGGTCTTTGAGCTGCGTTGGCATTTGAATGACTGGTTGAGCTGACGGAGGTCACAGGGAGAGACTTGGCAGGACTGTTGATAGATTTTTTCTATGTTGTAGCAGAAGCTCCCTTCCTCAAGGACAGGGAAAATGTTTATTTTCTATTGTACTGTACCCACAATGCTGTCTACCCAATCAGAAATAATTGGTACTGATTAACACAGCTGTCTCAATCGTGTGACACTGCCCCCCCCTCAGTTTTAAATAGGATGAATCTCATTTAAATTATATTGACTGAAATCATGTTGTAAATCATAGTTTGTTTCAGTGGCCAGGAAGATAATTTAATCATTTTCTTTCCAAATGTACGATCTTGCTTGATATAACGTTAATACAGCATGTTGTGTTCAGATCTCAGGAATAAGCTGCATTTATAGAAGCTCTTTTCTGAGCTTCTGCCAGAAGCAAGTCTTCTTCACAGTATAACTCAGCCATTCAGCTATGTGATCTGTACTACTTGCCCAGCTTTGCTGACTGTATTTTACCCTAAAGGGCTGCAGTGCTGTCATTGCCTCACCTGGTGTCAATCAAATCGCTCAGCTGAATGGCACTGAAAACATATTTTGAAAGGACCAAATTATTTTACAAAGAATGAATTATATAAAGCATTAAGAGAACATGCACAAATAAAAATTAATGTCTTCACAATCTCATATACTATGTAACCAGAAGTTGTAATTGGTATTCACCTAAAATACCTTTGGATTTTTTTTACTAAAGAGAACTCAAATTAAAAAAAAAAAAAAAGATTTTCTTTTCAGGGGCCGGCCGAATGGCTCAGTTGGTTAAGAGTGCAAGCTCTGAGCAATAGGGTCGCCAGTTCAATTCCCACATGAACCAGTAAGCTGCACCTGAGCCGAGCTGCTGCTGAGCTGCCAATAGGTGGCAGGATGGCTCAGTTGGTGAAAGCACATGCTCCTAACAACAATGTTGCCAGTTCAACTCCCGTATGGGATGGGGGCTGTGGCCCCCTGCAACTAAGATTGAACATGGCATCTTGAGCTGAGTGGCCACGAGCTACTGACGGGTGGCCAGATGGAGACTGGACTTGGAGCTGAGCTGGCTACGCCCTCCACAACTAAGACTGAAGGACAGCAACTTGGCTGTTCCCCTTCCCCAATTCCCCAACACCATTCTCCTCTCCAATTCCCCAATAAAATCTTTTTAAAAATTGTGGTATAATTGACATACAACATTAGATTAGTTTCAGGTGTAAAACATAATGATTTTTTTTTTAGCTGAGCCATCCTGCCACCTGTTGGCAGCTCAACTCGGGCTGGGCATCGAACCACTGTTGCTCAGAGCTCAAACTCTTGAGTGAGCTCTTAACTAACTGAGCCACTTGGCCTGCCCTGATTTTTTTTTTAAAGTGAAGGGGGACTTAATAGATTTGTCAGCTGAATATTTTTTGTAGGATTTTATTGGGGAATTGGGGGAGGGAAACAGTGTTGGGAAATTGGGGAAGGGGACCAGCCAAGTTGTTCTTCAATGTTAGTTGTGGAGGGCGCCAGTCACCATTTGGCTGCCGGTCGGCAGCTGGTGGCCTCCAAGCTCAAGGAGCTGTGTTCAATCTTAGTTGCGGGTGGGCGTAGCCACCGTCCCATGCGGGAGTCGAACCTGGCAGCCTTGTTGTTAAGAGCGCATGCTCTATTCACTGAGCCATCTGGGCAGTAGCTCAGCTCAAGGTGCCGAGTTCAGTCTTAGTTGCGGGTGGTCGTAGCCCACCATTGAACAGGCAATCTTAACACCAACCGAGCCATCCTGCCACCTGTTGGAAGCTCAGCGACAGCTCAGCTCGGGTGCAGCGTCACTGGCCCATGTGGGAATTAAACTGGAGGCCGTGTTGCTCAGAGCTCACTCTCTTAAGCCAACTCTTAACCAACTGAGCCACTCGGCTGGCCCTACAACATAATGATTTGATATTTGTATATATTGGGAAATTATCACCACAGTAAGTCCATCACCATACATAGTTACAAAGGTTTTTTTTTCTTGTGATGAAAACTTAAGATTTACTCTCTTAAGAACTTTAAAATATGCAATACAGTATTAACTCTAGTTGCCATTTTGTATATTATATCCCCATGAATTATTTTATATATGGAAGTTTGTACCTTTTATTCCCTTCACCCATGTTACCTCCCACCCACCCCAAACCTCCCCCCTCGCTGCCCCTTGGCCACAACCATCCTGTTCTCTGTATTTATGAGCTTGGTGTTTGTTTGCTTGTTTTAAGATTCTACATATAAATGAGATCCTATGGTATTTGTCTTTCTAAGACTTGTTTCACTTAACATAATGTCCTCAAGGTCCATCATGTTGTCACACATGGTAAGATTTCATTCTTCTTTATGGAAGAGTAATATTCCATTGTATATATCACAGTTACTTTTTTTTAAATTAGATTAAATTTAGTGGGGTGACATTGGTTAATACACTATATGTTTCAACTTTACAATTCTAGAATACATCATGTGTATATTGCATTGTGTGTTCACCACACAAAGTATAGTCTCCTTCCATTGCCATATATTTGGCCCCCTTTATCCTCTTCATGTTCCCCCCACCTCCCTTCCCCTCTGATAACCACCCTCTGTTGTCTGTGTCTATGACTTTGTTTTGTTCGTTTGTTGCTTTTTGTTTTATATCCCACATATGAATGAAATCATATGGTTTTTGAATTTTGCTTAGCTTGATACTCTCAAGATCCATCCATGTTGTTGCAAATGGCAGTATTTCATCCTTTCTTACGGCCAAGTAATATTCCATTGTATATATGTACCATATCTTTTTTATCCATTCATCCATTGAAGGACACCTAGGTTGTTCCCATGTCTTGGCCACTGTAAATAATGCTGCAGTGAACATAGGGCTACATATATCTTTAGCAATAAAAGTTTTCAAATATTTCAGGTAGATACCCAGAGGAGGGATTGGCGGGTCAGATGGTAATTGTACTCTTAATTTTGTGAGAATCCTCCACACTGCCCTCCATAGTGGCTACACCAATTTACATTCCCACCAGCAGTGTATGAAGGTTCCTTTTTCTCCACAGCCTCTCCAACATGTTTAGAAAATGGTGACATCATTTGTACAGATTCAGTAACTGGCTAATGTTGTCACTAATTGAGCCTGTCATTTTTTTTCTCACAAAGTAAGGTCAAGACTTCAGAGACAGGATAAGTTAGCTATGTCTGTCTAATGCTTGAAAGTATTAATAAGTATTTCTGTTTTACAGGGCACATATCTAGGTCTGCCTTTAGAATTTCTATGTTTTCTAGTTTTAAAGACATTATTAGTCTTTATTTTGTAGTTTTAATATGACCTATAATAACATTACTATTTGTGAAATCAATGCATTTTACTTTCTAAGAACAAGAATAATGATTGTTATAAACAAGTGATTCCCAGGAAATATAAATTTTATTTGAAAATTGTACTGTCCTTTTAGCTAAAATAAACATTTTCTATTTATTTTTATTCTAAGGTAATCATTCAAAGTTTCTTCATGCTATATTCATTTGATCAAAGATCTAGGGACAGATTTCAGAATGATTTCCTACTTTTGGCTAATGGTGGTAGTTCACAGCAATTTTATCCTCTTGTTATTTCAGATATTATTGAAAATCTGATTATAAGCGATGATTTATCTGACATGACTGAGGCAATTGATAGACTGTTCTTGGATGTAGAAAATATCAACAGGGAATCTATGGCTGAAATGCAGGATGCTCAGGTTGGTATAAAAATCAGTTTGATAATTTTTGATGATTGATCATTTTAATTAATGTATAAGTAAAAAAAAAGTAGTCTTCATGATAAAACATTGCTAAGTACATAGAAATCTATTTTTGGATTTTGAAACCTAGTGATGCATTTAGGGAAAATAATTTTAGAAACCAGTGGAGAACTCAATTGAATATAAGCCTTCAGGTGTGCTTTCTTGGAGGGTATTTTTTTCTGGTGTTTAAATGAAGGTCTGTTACTTAATTTGGAAATTGCCTTAAGGTTCTGAGATACTTTTTGGAACGTTTACTTTGGGCAAAGCCTTCCATTTTGGTAACTGCGCATATGGAAAACTGAGAATAAAGTTTATTGTATATATATATCTCTTTTTTACATATAATAGCTTGATTTAGATATAATCACAAACCATATAATTTACCCATTTCAAGTGTATAATTCAGTGTTTTTAGTATATTCACAGATTTGTGCACCCATCACCACAATTAATTTGAGAACATGTTCATCACTTCTCCCAAAGAACCATTTCCTCCCCACTCCCTCAGCCCTGGACAACCTCTAATCTTTCTGCCTCTATGGGTTTGTCTATTCTGGACATTTTCTATAAATGGGGTAATACAATATGTTGTCTTTTGTGACTGACTTCTTTCATTTAGCAAAATATTTTCAAGGTTCTTCAATGTTGTAGCAGGGATCTGTACTTCATTACTTTTTATGGTTGAATAATAGTCCATTCTTTGGATAGGCCACATTTTGTGTATCTCTTCATCTGTTGATGAACTTTTGGGTTATTTAATCTTTTTGGCTATTATGAATAATGCTGCTGTGAATATTCATGTACAGCAGCAGTTCTCAACCTGTGGGTTGTGACCCCTTTGGGGGTCGAATGGGTACTCGTATGTGGGCGTATCTGCATGTGGGCCTGGAGACGGATAATGGAGTGGTGTCTCGGTGCCTACGACCATTGAAAATATGTATTTTCCAATGGTTTTAGGCGACCCCTGTGAGATGTTCAGAACCGCTGATGTATAGGTTTTTATGTTTTAATTTCTCTTAGGTATATACCTATGAGTTAAATTGCTGGTAAATTTGGAATCTTTTTATGGTAAATTTGTTTAAACTTTTGAAGACTTGCCAGATTGTTTTCCAAGGTGATTGCACCATTTTACACTCCCACCAGCAGTGTATGAGGGTTCCAATTTTTCTACATCCTCAACAATACTTGTTATTATCTGTATTTTGATTATAGTCATCCTGGTGAGTGTGAATTAGTATCTTGTGTTTTATTTTATTTTTTAAAGATTTTATTGGGGAATTGGGGGAGGGGAACAGCGTTAGGGTGTCAGGGAAGGGGAACAGACAAGTTGCTGTCCTTTTGTTCTTCAGTCTAGTGGTGGAGGATGTCGCTTCACTGGCCCATGTTGGTATGATCATTGTGCTCTTCCCGGGTGAGGCAGATCAGTCGCCGGCTTCTGGATGGCCGCTCATGGCGGCTGCTGGCCGCTCATGCTGGCTGCCTGCCACTTACGGTAGCTATGGCAGCCCACTGCAGCAGGGAGCTGTAGCCTATGCTGTCGCCGGCGACCCAAGACAGCCCAGCCCCAGGTCGAGCTGCTGTTCACCATCTCAGCTGCAGAGGGGAGTGTCAGTGGCCCTCATATGTGGGATCCGAACTGGGGCCCTCTGGTGTCCCAAGCCAGTTCTTAACCAACATGCCACTAGGCCAGCTCCAATGCCACACTCTTGATTACTGTAGATTGTAGTAAATTTTGAAATTCAGAAGTGTGATCCTCCAACTTGGTTCTTGTTTTTCAAGATTGTTTTGTTTATTCTGGGTCCCTTGAATTTCCATATGAATTTTAGGATTAGCGTGTTGATTTCTGCAAAGAAGCTAGCTGGAATTTAGGTAGTTATTGCCTTAAATCTGTAGATCACTTTGGACAGTTTCACCATCTTAATAATATTGGTATTAAGTTTTTAATTAAGCCTTTCCATTTATTAAGTTTTCTTTAATTTTTTCAACAGTGTTTTTCTTTTTATTTTTTTGAGTGTAAGGTTTACACTTTATTATTAAATTTATTCCTACATATTTTATTTCTTTTGGTATTATTGTAAATGAAATTGTTTCTTTCATTTAATTTTCAGATTACATTGCTAGTGTATAGAAATACAATTCATTTTGTGTATTAATCTTGTATTCTGCAACCTTGCTGAACTTGTTAATTCTAAAATTTTTAGTGTATTCTTTTATGGGTAAATCTTTTTAAAAAATTATAACCTTAGGGCCAGCCGAGTGGCACAATGGGTAAGAACTGGCTTGTAACGCCAGAGGGCCCTGGTTCGGATCCCACATATGAGGGCCAGTGACACTGCCCTCTACAGCTAAGAT
The DNA here is from genome assembly GCF_001890085.2 of Hipposideros armiger. Taxonomy (NCBI): domain Eukaryota; kingdom Metazoa; phylum Chordata; class Mammalia; order Chiroptera; family Hipposideridae; genus Hipposideros; species Hipposideros armiger. Next base: position 593,222 of record NW_017731469.1, read on the forward strand.
GCTGAATAACAGCTCAACCTGGAGCTGGGCAGCTGTGAGTCGCTGGCCACGGCGATGGCGGCTGCAGCCCCTGTGGTAGGGTGTTGCCATGGGCTACCGTATGTAGCCAGCAGCCAGCGTGAGCGGCCAGCAGCCATGGTGAGTGGCTGTCCAGAAGCCGGCGACTGATCTGCCTCGCCCGAGAAGAGCACAATGATGGTGCCAACTTGGGCCAGTGAAGCAACGTTCTCCACAACTAGACTGAAGAACAAAAACGACAGCAACTTGTCTGTTCCCCCTTCCCCCAATTCCCCAGCGCTGTTCACATCCCCCAATTCCCCAATAAAAATCTTAAAAAAAATTATAACCTTATACTGTACTTTGTTGTTAGTGAAACAAGATTATAAGATTCAGGAAAAGAGTCTGGTCTTATTTTACAAGAAGGTCTTTTGGTTTTGGAAGTGCCTTCAGTTTATTTTCTTTCTGGAAAGGCTAATGTTTTTCTTTTCTTTTTCTTCGTTTTATTAGTTTCAGGTGGATAAAACAATATAGAGATTAGCCATTTATATACCTCACAGAGTGATAACCCCAATAAATCTGTTACTCATCTGACACTGTACATAGTCATTACAGTATTATTGACTATGTTCCCTATGCTGTACTTTATATCCCCAATACTATTTTTTATAGTTGACATTCAATATTATTTTATACTAGTTGTAGATGTACAGTGTGTTGGTTATGCAAAGCCTAATCTTTCATATTATATACTTCTGTTTGCTGCATATATTCACAGTACTTATCATTACACATTTATACACACCTAGCGCATTTGCCATACGTGTGCTCAGTACATATTTGCTGAATAAATCTGAATTTTGTGAATATGAAGTGTTTACAGTCATAATCTTATCCTTTCTTTCGAACATAATATGGAAAAAAAAATAATAAAACTTTATATAAAGTTTGAAAAATGGAGAAAAAATATCACTGAAACTCATACCACTTCAATATTACTACACTCATTTTAATGTTTTCTTTAATAATTTCCATATTTTAATTTATGTATCTATAATTATAGTGTACATGTAGTATTTTTGGCACTGTAAAAAGGCAGTTTCTTCTCTTTTCTTCCCATATTTATTGTAATTTTTTTTTAAGCTGAGCCATCCTGCCACCTGTTGGCAGCTCAGCAGCAGCTCATCTCGGGCTGGGACTCCAACAGCTGTTGCTCAGAGCTCGCGCTCTTGAGTGAGCTCTTGACCAACTGAGCCACTAGGCCCGCCCTAAAAATTTTTTTAAAGATTTTATTGGGGAATTGGAGGAGGGGAACAGTGTTGGAGATTGGGAAAGGGGACCAGCTAAGTTGTTCTTCAGTCGTCGTTGTGGAGGGCGCCAGTCGCTATCTGGCTGCCGGTCGGCAGCAGGTGGCCTCTAAGCTTAAGGTGCTGTGTTCAATCTTAGTTGTGGGTGGGCATAGCCACCATCCCATGCGGGAGTTGAACCTGGCAGCCTTGTTGTTAAGAGTGCACACTCTATCCACTGAACCATCTGGTCGGCAGCTCAGCAACAGCTCAGCTCAGGTGCAGCATCACTGGCCCATGTGGCCCTGTTGCTCAGAGCTTGCGGTCTTTTAAGTAAACTTTTAACCAACTGAGCCACTTGGCCGGCCCAGTGTCATAGTTTTCTGAGTATAGGTCTTTTAACTCCTTGGTTAAATTTATTCCTAGGTATTTTATCTTTTTTGATGCATTTATAAGTGGGATTGCTTTCTATTCATTTATTTTTTTAAAAGATTTTTATTGGGGAATTGGGGGAAGGGAAACAGTCAAGTTGCTGTCATTTTGTTCTTCAGTCTAGTTGTAGAGGACATTGCTTCACTGGCCCAAGTTGGCACCATCATTGCACTCTTCCCAGGCAAGGCAGATCAGTCGCTGGCTTCTGGACAGCCGCTCACTGTGGCTGCTGGCCGCTTTCGTTGGCTGCTGACTACACACGGTAGCCCATGGCAACCCACTGCCACAGGGGCTGCAGCCTATGCCGTCGCCGGGGACTCATGGCAGCCCAGCTCCAGGTTGAGCTGTTGTTCAGCATCTTAGCTGTAGAGGGCAGTGTCACTGGCCCTCATATGTGGGATCCAAACCGGGGTCCTCTTGCGTCCCAAGCCAGTTATTAACTATCGCGCCACTCGGCTGACCCTCTATTCATTTATTTATTTGGGGGAACAGTGTATTTTTCCAGGACCCATCAGCTCCAAGTCAAATAGTTGTTTCAGGCTAGTTGTGGAAGGAACAACTCAGTGGCCCATGCAGGGATCGAACCAGCAAGCTTGGTGTTATGAGCACTGCATTCTAACCAACTGAGCTAACCGGCTGCTCCAAGGGATTGCTTTCTTAATTCCTTTCTGTGAGGTCACTATTGGTGTATAAAAATGCAATCCATTTCTGAATATTAATTTTGTGTTTTTACTTTACTGATTCATTTATTAGTTCTAATAGTTTTTGTGGATTCTTTTTATAGTGCAAAGAAAGTTTTATTTTATTTATCACTAGCCATGAATTTTTGTCATTAGTTATTGCATAAATTCTGCCACTATGCAAGTGGCATGACTATTTTATGTCCATGATTCACTTCTGTATTTATAGAATTTTCATGATTTACATAAGTACATCTATCAGTGATGGTTTAACATTGAGATGCAGTCTAGCACCAATGATATCTGATGTCTTGCAGGTAGCAATGTCGAAGAGATGTATTTTTAATCATCTTTTCATTTGAGTCACCTTAAGTGAAAAAATCAATAATTTAGATGTTCTAAGTCACTAAAAGAGATTTTCCAGTGCACTCATAGAAATGTTTACAGACAGTAAGATTTTCAAAAACAACTTGTGTGTCCACATCCTGTTGTAATTTCTGTACCGTTTTGTTTTCCAACTGCTTTTCTTTGCATGAAAAGTGGCCTGGATGAGATGAATGTTTTGCTTGACGTCTTTGATGTCCTGAACTTTCTGTAATTCTTTATTTTTCTACAACCTGTTCATTATAAATTTAGCTTGACGTTTCTGTTTGATCTCTTCGACTCTCTTCGTTACATCGATAGATTTTTTTCCACAGCTCTCGCTGGTACTTGACAGGTTCATTTCTACATTTTTCAAATTCACATAAGTTATCCACTGTAGGGCTGGACGAGTGGTTCAGTTGATTAAGAACGCAAGCTCTGAGTAACAGGGTTGGTGGTACAATTTCCACATGGGCCAGTGAGCTGCGCCCTAACTGAGCTTCCGCTGAGCTGGTGAGAGCGCGTGCTCTTAGCAGCAAGGTTGCCAGTTCCACACCTGTGTGGAATGGTCGGCTGCACCCTTCCCCTGCAACTAAGATTGAACATGGCGTGGCACCTTGCACTGAGCAGCAGCGAGCTGCCGACGGGCTGCTGGATGGCTCAGTGTGCAACAACGTTGCCGGTTCGATTCCCGCATGGTATAGTGGATTACGCACCTCCCCCCGCCCCGCAACTAGATTGAAAGCGGCGACTGGACTTGGAGCTGAGCTTGCGCCCTCCACAACTAAGACTGAAGGACAACAACTTGACTTAGAGCTGATGGGTCCTGGTAAAACACAATGTTCCCCTTCCCCAATTCCCCAACACTGTTCCCCCTCCCAATTCCCCAATAAAAATCTTAAAATTATATAAAAAAATTATCCACTGTAAGCTCTTTTTCAGCTGCTTTATGGAATGCTTTAGTCTACCTGATCTTGCAAGGATTGCACTTTTTAAAAGTTTTTATGACACTTGGATTTACAGAATTTGAACACCGCGCAATTGTTGCAGATGAACATCATGCTTTGGCTGGGGTATATGGGCCCCAAAGAGAAATAACACTTCTCGATATGCATGTTGAACACACATGGGGACCCACCATCCAAACGCTGATTTTGAAAGCTTTTTTGTGGCTTCTTTAGGGTTCTCTACATGTAGTATCATGTCATCTGCAAATAATGAGTTTTACTTCTTTCCAATTTGGATACCTTTTTAAAAAATTTTTTCTTGTCTGATTGCTATCGCTAGGACTTCCAGTACTATGTTGAATAAAAGTTGCAAGAATGGGCATCTTTGTCTTGTTTGCTATCTAGAAGAAAAGCTTTTAGCTTTTTACCTCTCGGTATGATGTTACCTGAGGGTTTGTCATATATGGCTTTTATTATGTTAAGGTATGTTCCTTCCACTCCCACTTTGCTGGGAATTTTGGTCATAAATGGATGCTGGATTTTGTCAAGAGCTTTTTCTGCATCTGATGATATGATCATACAATTTTTATCCTTCATTTTGTTTATATGATGTATCATGTTAATTGATTTGTGAATGTTGAACCAGCCTTGCATCCCAGGAATAAATTCCACTTGATCGTGGTGTGTGATCTTTTCAATGTATTGCTGAATTTGGTTTGCTAATTTTTGTTGAGTATTTTTGCATCTATATTCATCAGGAATATTGGCTTTTAATTTACTTTTTTGTAATGCTTTCTCTGGTTTTGTTATCAGGGTAATGCTGGCCTTGTAAAATGAATTTGGGAGCCTTCCATCTTCTTTAATTTTTGGAATAGTTTGGAGATTGGTATTAATTCTTACTTGAATGTTTGGTAAAATTCACCTGTGAAGCCATCTAGTCCAGGGCTTTTGTGTTGGGGTCTTTTGATTACTGGTTTGATTTCATTAGTAGTTATTGGTCTGTTCAGATTTTCTGTTTCTTCCTGATTCAGCCTTGGAAGATTGTATGTTTCTAGGAATTTATGCATTCCTTCCAGGTTGCATGACCACTATTTTTAACGGCTGAATAATATTTCATGTAGTGGATTTTTCATAATTCATCTATGTATTTCTTTGTTATTGCATATTTATATTGTTGCTAATTTTACACCATTGTAAATGATAAGAGGAACACTAATAAGTGCAAATATTATCCCCTGAACATTTTGGATTGTATCTATAGGATAGCCTCAGAAAATCAATTACTCTGTCAAAAGATACAAACATTTTTTGGCTTTTTTTACATGTTGTCAAATTGCTTTCTGAAATACCAAAAATGGCAGCTTCTTATGTTGTTTTACTCTGGATATTTCTTTTTCCCCCCCAAATACCATTTGTTCCTCTGGGAAATTTGGAGTCAAATATTAACTCCATGTGTTTTTGATGAAAACAAATTGAATACTACTTCATGTGAAAGTCATCATTAGGTCAACTGTGGCATGGGGATACTATGTGAGAGAGAAGGAGATGAGCATGAGAATTAGCCCCAGAATAGTTAGTGAAATTACAGCAATGCTAAGTAAATAGTCTGTTTAAAGGGAAGCGCATCAGAAAAATGTGGAACTGTAAGTGAGAACAGTGACACTGGAGAAAATAATTAAAACTAAAATACAATTGTGTACCTTCATTGTTTATAAAGGATGTTTTTTTTGGTTTATCCAGTTAGTACTCCTCTTAGTCATATTACTTCCAATACGTTTATTGGAAGATAATGGTATATAGCTTCTACTATAGTCACCATAGCACCCTGGGAGATTTTGGCCACAGCTATGCCATATTGATCTCAGGCAATAGTACTACTGAGGACAACTTATTTTCTTTAAAGGTCTCTTGCCAGAAATGAACCTGTCCCAAATTACACATTTTTGGTGTGTCTTCATTTTAATGTTTGAGACACTATGACTTTGATTTATTTTTACACCCAGCTGACTAGGTTCCACGTGATAAAAAGATAAATCCCCAAAGAAGCTGCTAAACACTTTGCCCCCCCAGTCTCTTGAGCAAACATAATTAAACAAATTTTATTATTTGAATATGTATTCTTTGTTTAGCACTTTGGCAGGTACTATATTGCTACATCAGTTGTATGAGACATGAACTTTGATATCAAGGAGCTTAGTTGGGAAATAAGAATACAACTCAGCAATTAAGGAATAAATGATACAAAGTAGCATAATTAATTGCTCAATTAAGGAAGAGGGAGATCAGTGTAGACTGCAGTGGTTGCTGAAAACTCCATGAAGTTCCTGGTAAGACTGAACTTGATTTGAGTTACATAAAGAGAATGGGGGAGGTGTACCAGGTGAAGCCACCAGTATGAATAAAAGTGCATAGATAGGAGTGAACACGTTGTGTTCATGGGACAGTGAGATCGTTACTCAACAGTGGGGAAGTTTGGGAGAGGAAAGGTAGAATGTGATTAGATTATGGAGGGCCTGTAAATTACCCGCAATAGTCACTAAGCATGAAACATGCAAGAAATAATGTATCTTTGGAGGTGGACAGCATTTTAACTGGCTAAGAAAATGTGTCTCTTCTCCAGGTTGAAGAAATGGCAGTGAACCTGTGGAATTGGGCAGTTACCAAGAGAATAGATTCGGTTATAAATGACGATGAGAAAGCTAAATGTACGTATATACTTTGTGATTCATATTGTGAGCAGTATTCTTATTATACATCAGATTGTGTTCTTGCAGTTTAAATAATATTTTGACCAGTTCTCACATAGAAATTTGTTAAAAGACGAGTAAGGAAAACAACCCATAAATAGTGGTTTCTCAAGCAAATAACCTCCCTCAGTTTTATGATTTTTCAGAAATTAGCTCCATGTTAATACAAGTTTAAAAGCATCACTGCATGAAATAGTCTGCTGCTGAACAACAAAGATAATTAAAGGATGGGGAAATGAAAACTTGAGGAAACGTTAAAGGACACGGATTATTTTCCCCGGAGAAGAGATGATCTGGATTCTGAGGGACCGTCAAGGAGTAGTTTCCTCTCTCCATTAATAATAGAAAAATGTTGCTATATGAGGGATTTAGATTTTAAAATCTGTAAAGAATAGTTTCCTCATGAGGTTGGTTGATGAACATTGGGCTGAGTTACTGAGAAAAATTAAAGAGAAAAATTAAAGAAGTTTTTTTTCTACCTGTGAGAGCAAACAAGAAGAATAACAAAACAAAACCCCCAAACCCCCAAATCTGCTTGGATACATTAAATGTGGTTCACTAGCAAAATTCCAGTGCTTTAGCTAAATGGACAGGGTCTATTGTGGTCACAGTTACTGATTTCCAGCAAGGATGGTGACAGTGAATGCAATTTTGGAAATTATATTGCCCAATTAATTATAAAGGATACATTGAGTCAACAAACCAAAAGGTGAATGTCTGATCTGCTTGGCTTTGTAAAGATGAATGAATTTTGCCTGTTAGACTCCAGAACAAAAATGCCAGGCAACATTATGCTTGAGAATCTGGGAAGGAATGGGTTACAGCTAAATGAACAAGAAAAACAGAATTCACAAATGCCAGAGGATACAACACTGTGTTGTCTAAAGTCAATTCAAGGATGAAGCTGTGGGCGCTGATGGAGCAGAGTAAGGCAGATGTAAGGAGTCCATCAGCAGGCACCTGACCAAGATGTTTATAACATAGGGGGCCCGAGAACAGGCTGGTGAGGAGACAAGAGCAGAGTGGCAGCCACAGAGGAAACATCTTGCTACTGGAGTAGCGTTCTGTCTTGCCCTCTGCTGCCTTTGGCCCCGAAGGCTTGTTGGTGATAACTATAAACAGCTGGATCAAGAATGTGGGGATGGGAGCAAAGTTCTTAGATGCAGACATTTCCCACAGAGGGACACTGCTCAAAGCTGAACCAGGATAGGGTGAGGCCAAAGAAGTAGTATTTTCCGAAAAGGTTATTATGATTGTTCTGAAATGTTGCTTTGAAGTCAGGGAAGGTGAGCTTTGGTAGTGCAGTTTTAGTAAAGTGATAAGGATGCAAAAACATTGCAGGGGCTTAAGGAGATGAGTGAGTAGCAAGACAGTGGGGTGGCAGATGGATCATTCAGTTCATGAAGTTTGGCAAAGAAAGGAAGGGGAGAATCAAGATGGAGGCTTGAAGCACAGTGGGGTTGATTTTTTTCCAAGGGAGGGAGATGAATGTGTTTGAAGGCAGAGGGAGAGCAGTAAATTGAGAGGGAGATACTGAAGGTATCTTTGGAGAAGGGAAATAATCGAGCCATCAGCATCTCTGAGAATACTGAAGAAATAGTAAACTTTGGAAAAAGTGAAGGAAACCTTTACAAACTGGAAATGCAAGACAATGTAAATATATGATTGCAAGTTGTTTTACCGAAAGTTTTTTTCCAGAAACAAATTACCTTTGGTAAGGGATGAATAGATTTTACATTTCATGATGGCTAATAAAAATCTGACTACATCAGTTATCCTATAATTTCAGCTGGGCAAATCTCTTTTCAATAGAATATTAATTAAAAATGGTATTGGCATAGGTGTTAGCAATGGCTGTTGAGATCTCACATCAAGGCAACTAGTTCAGTTATATGTGAACTCATCTTTTTAAAAAATTGGATATATTTTATGATGAAAGAAGCTACACAAAGAGGTTGCAATTATTCGAGCTTTACTATTTTCAGGGGAACTGAACTGTAATATCTGTATTTTCTAAGTCACACTTTAAGAACTTTTACGTCATCTACAGCAAAACATGTATTTAGAAAGTTTCAAATTAGGACAATAATCTAAAACTCTCATGATGTTCAGAAATTTTGTCAGATGTTGAATAGCTTTATATTCCAGTTAAGTTAGAATTATTTTGCTGCCAGCATGATTCATACAAGAGCATCACATGGCATCAGGCATCTTCGGTGAGTCTTTGGGGCTTAAGACCTGCAGAAATTAAAATTTGAAAATCAAGTATCTGTTTGACTGGAGCATTAAGCAAATAATTCATTTGATAAATTTCAGGTGATTTACTTTTGATAATTGGTGTTTTTTAAAGCCTTTAACACTCTTATTTTTAATAGCAAAACTTGTTTCACTTCACTCTTTTATCTTTATAGGTGTATGTGAAAAGAGAATGAATGTTTTGTGTTTATGATCTAATTACTGTTTTGCAGTACGGCATGTTGCTTGCAGGTTGGTGTGTATGTGTGAAAGCTCAACTGCTTCCGAAGAAGCTATTCGAAGACAGATTTTGGTAAGTCCTGATTAAGTGACGAGAAGGTACAGCTGCAGTGAGCTAGTGGTTAGTCCTATGAACGTGCTTGAAGTTAGTGTAAACCTGGAGGGGGGTTGTATCCTTTAGTGTTATCCCGGTTTCTTTCATGATAATTATATCTGTTATAGTGAAAGGTCTCAGCAGTATTATAGTTGTTATTACAGTGCACTAAATATTGAACTTCTAATTCAGGATTTATGAAAAGTAATGAAAGTAATAAAAGGTAATAGTTCCCTGCTCCATCCCCCTCGCCCTGTCTTGCTCCCTAGACGCAAGTATGTTTTTTTCAGTGGAAAATATTTTTCCAGTGTTTTAAAACAATAATTTATTGAAAATTTCAAATGTACACACAAAATAGATAAGATGGTACAATGATTCCCCCTGTTTACCCATCATTCGGCTAGTGTAACCATCAACCATGACACTCTTGTTTCTTTCTTCTGTATGTCCTCCAACAGCAACCCCCAAACCCCATGGATTATTTTGAGGCAAATCCAAAATATATCATTTTACTCATAAATATTTCAGTATGTGTCTCCAAAAGGCAGGGTATCTTTTTTATTCAAACAAACCCAGTATTCTTTATCACACCTGATAATTTTTTAAAAAATTAAAGTTTATTGGGGTGACAATGGTTAGTAAAGTTACATAGGTTTCAGGTGTACAGTTCTGTAACACATCATCTATATATCACATTGTATGTTCACCACCCAGAGTTAGTTCTCCTTTCATCACCACATATTTGATCCCTTTTACTCTTGTCTACCACCAACCTCCCCACTTACCCTCTGGTAACCACTAAACTATTGTCTGTGTCTGAGTTTTTGTTTCTTTGTTTGTTTGTCTTGCTCCGTTGTTGCTTTCAGTTTTATATCACATATCAGTGAAATCATATGGTTCTCAACTTTTTCTGTCTGACTTATTTTGCTTAGCATAATAATCTCAAGATCCATTCATGTTGTCACAAATGGTACTATTTCATCTTTTCTTATGGCAGAATAGTATTCCATCGCACCTGAAAAAATTTAACAAATATTTTTTTCTAAAATCATAAACATCCAGTCCCCCCTCCCTTCCTTCAGTTGGTTTCTTAGAATCAAGATTAAAGGAAGTCCACACCCTGTATTTTATTAATATGTCTCTTTTAAGCTACATGTTTCTCCCTCCATTTAAAAAATCTGTTGAATAAGCTTATTTATTGAAGAAAACAGGTTTGTTTGTCCTATAGAGTTTCCTGAATTCTGGATTCTGATGACTGCATGCTCACAGTGTCATTTCACATAGTCCTCTCACCCCTGTTCTTCCTGCCTGGTAGATTTAGAAGCTTGATCTGATTCAGGTTCACTTTTGTCAGGAATAATTCATAGGCCGTATAGTTTACTTCCATCAGGAGGCATCAATGTCTGTCTCTTTTTTGTTGTTTAGTCTCCGTTGATATTTGTCCCCAGATCCATTATTTCTCTAAGGGTTTGCATATTCTGATTCTGTATTCTTCTTTGTTTATTAACTAAAATAGAGAAAACCTTTTTCTCATCAACTGTTTGGTTACCCTGAAATATACCTTTACAAGAAAGGCAGTCTTAATTCTTTCCCTTTATTTAGCATTTTTCAGAAACATGACTTGGTTCTCTATCATCCTGGAATGACAACCAATTAGGCTTTTGAAAAAATATTATTGTGAGTGAACTCATGGATTTTAACATATTCAATGAATTTCAATCCATTGTGGTTATTATTCTCATTAAAGCACAATGTCTTATCTTTGGCCAGAAGGAGCCTTCAGAGTCCTTTGACACAACCCCAGTAGTCTTTAATAGTTTTATTTGATTTCAGATATAACAAGTTAGCCAGGCTCATCTTGTATAGTTCTTGCCCTAGACCCAGAATCAGCCATTCACCCAAGAAGCCCTGTTTCCTTTTAGTGGAGAATGTTATTAAGAAATCACAAGGTGGACGTTACAAGTGCTTGTTGCTGTAGTATCGGTCATTGTTACTAGATCTCTTGAAGTGGACAGAGTTATGAAATACATATTATTTTTTAAAAAGTAAATATGCAATGAATTCATACTGATATTTCCAATAGGATTATAGGGTTTTACTTACCTTCTTGATTTTATATTTGTGTCTCTTTTCTTTGGTGCTAACAATCTTGGTGCCTAACAACATTAATATAATGAATAACTTGTTTTATCTTTAAAAGTATATATTTATAATAATTTCAGAATATATCAATACCAATATTATTACTAAGAATGATTTCAAAAACAGTTTAAGTATTTTTTGCACTTTTTAAAAAAAGATTTTTATTGGGGAATTGGGGGATGGGAACAGCGCTGGGGAATTGGGGGAAGGAAAACAGAAAAGTTTCTGTCTTTTTGTTCTTCAGTCTAGTTGTGGAGGACATTGCTTCACTGGCCCAAGTTGGCACCATCATTGCGCTCTTCCCAGGCGAGGCAGATCAGTCGCCGGCTTCTGGACGGCCGCTCACTGTGGCTGCTGGCCGCTCACGCTGGCTGCTGGCTACACACAGTAGCCCATGGCAACCCACTGCAGCAGGGGCTGCAGCCTACGCCGTAGCAGGCGACTCACGGCAGCCCAGCTCCAGGTTGAGCTGTTGTTCAGCATCTTAGCTGTAGAGGGCAGTGTCACTGGCCCTCATATGTGGGATCTGAACCGGGGCCCTCTGGCATCCCAAGCTAGTTCTTAACCATCGGGCCACTTGACCGGCCCGTGCACTTTTATTCCTAGGATATATCCCACTAGGGATGTACAGTCAAAAGATTGTTTTAGTATTGTTAAAATATTGTTTTAAAATTACTTGAAATAATCTCATTCTCTGTGATTAAGCCATCGACTTGATACATAATTAGGTTTATTTTTTTCTATTTGCTTTTGATTTTTAGCAATTGATTTTTCCCCCTCAATGTTGATTGAAATTTGTTTTATATTTATGTAAAATATTTACATGGTTTTGAAGTAAAATCTAGTAAAGGAAGTATATTCAGATAAATCTAGCTTCTATCTCTGTCTTCTCCACCCTGTTCTCTCCCTGTCCCTGTAGTTAACTTTTATTTTATTGTTTATCTTTTTTTTTATTTTTATTTTTCAATTATTGTTGACATTCAATATTATTTTAGTTTGAGGTATACAGAATAGTGGTTAGACATTTATATAACTTACAAAGAGATTCCCCCCAATAAGTCTTACAGCCACCTGACACCATGTAGTTATTTCCTTTTGGCTTTTAAATATAAGCAGACAGGTATATATTCATATCTCCCAAGTCCCAAGGTTCTTAGATAAATGATAGCATTCCATATATATACTTTTCTCCACCTTTTAAAAACCCCATTTAACATTATATCCTAGCTATTACTCCATGGCAGTACAAAGAGATATTCCTCATTTTTGACACAGCTCTTTTTTTTTTTTTTTTTAAGCTGAGCCATTTTGCCACCTGTTGGCAGCTCAGCGGCTGCTCAGCTCGGGCCGGGAATCAAACCACTGTCGCTCAGAGCTCAAACTCTTGAGCGAGCTCTTACCGACTGAGCCACTCGGCCGGCCCCGTCCTCATTTTTGACAGTTACATAATATTTGATTGGTGTGTGTACCTTGTTGTATTAAACCAGCCCTCTTCGATGGACATTTGTATGCTGTAATAAAGTGCCTCATGCGTATGTCTTTTCCTATTTTAAGGGTATTACTTTTAACCATTTCTGCTTTCACTTCTGGTTATCTTTTATATCAAAATCATATATATGCTTGTATCACTGTTTTCATTTGCTAGGGCTGCCATAACAAAATACTACAGACTGGGTGGCGTAAACAACAGAGATTTATTTTCTCACAATTTTGGAGGCTAGAAATCCAAGACCAAGGCGTTGGCAGGGTTGGTTTCTTCTGAGGCCTCTCTCCTTGGCTTGCAGATGGCTGCCTTCTCGCTGTGTCTTCATATGGCCTTTCCTCTGCATGTGTGCATCCCTGGCATCCATTTCTGTGTCCACATTTCCTCTTATAAAAGCACCAGTCAGGCTGGATTAGGGCCCACCCTAATGTACTCATTTTAACTCCATCACCCCATTAAATGCCCTGTATCCAAATACTGTCACATTCTGAGGTCCTGGGAGGTAGGACTTCAACATAGGAATTTTGAGGGGACAGAAGTGAGATCATAATAATAATTAAATGTTTTTTTAACTTAAATGTACTGGAGTAACATTGGTTAAAACATTATGTAAGTTTCAGGTGTAAAATTTTATAATACATCATTGTTGTACTCCATTGTGTGCTCAGCACCCAGTCTCATCTTCTTCTGTCACCATATGTTTGGCCCCCTTTGCCCTCACTGTCATCTCCTCACCCCCCTTCCTCTTTGGTAACCACCAAATTGTTGTCTGTGTCCTTGAGTTTGATTGCTCGTCTGTTTCTTTTTGTTTTATATGCCACATATGAGTGAAATCATATGGTTCTAGTCCTTTTCCATCTGACATATTTCACTTAGCATAATCTCAAGATCCATCCATGTTGTCGCAAATGGCAGTATTTCATCCTTTCTTATGGCAGAGTAGTATTCCATTGTGTGTATACCACATCTTCTTTTTGTCATCAAATTTATAGCATATAAAATTATACATGTAAATATATACATACAATTTCTAGGGATTTACAGTAGAAGGGGTGGCGGTAGTGTGTGCTCAATCCTCCATCTCTCCTCCATCTTGATTCAGTCCTTGTTTGCTTCTATAGCATTTGTGCATAGTACATGTCAACTATTTATTTCACTGTCTGTCAATTATAATACTGTGAGCTACTTCAGGGTGCCTGGCATATAAAGAATACTTAATAAACATTTGTTGGATTAATGAAAATTTTATTAGAGATGTAATTAAAAACTAGAACCCACATGTGTTGACTTACAGTTTAGTGCTTAACATATTTCTTCAAGTATGTGAAACATTAATTTTTCAGAACTTTATCTTCCTATCTAAACTATCCTAATGTTGTCTTTTAATATTTTCTTAGAAGATGTGTTTTCAAGTCTATTAATTTTTTATTCTTGCTTATCTTAAGACTATTTCTCTTACATTACAGAGTTCAAAGCAGAGCACAGAACTCTAATAAATACTGACTGTTACATTTTTGTTTTCTGTGGATTACACTACTGAATATGGACAGAAAATTAAATATTTTCTCCAGTACTCTTCTCAACCAGTTTGGAGGAGGTGTGATTAAAAAAAATATTTTCTAATGTCTCTTCCAGATGACTATGAAAACAGGAAAAACATGGGTGGATATTGGAAATCCTACGATGGCTGATGAATTTTTACTAGTTGCCATGTCTGTAAGTTACCGATTTTTAGTTGTGGCAATTATTAGCAACAATTGCAGTGATTTTCATTATTTTACCTTATTGTGGTTTTATTTTCCAGGGTTTGGAGCAGTTGTATGACAATATAATGCAGAAGAGCTCCACTGATGCCCACCTGATGATGCAGAAGTCTGCTGTGGAGAGAGACGTTTTCAAAGTGCTTTCTTACCAAGCAGAATCAGTAGGTATCATAGTCACCAGGGCCTCACAGTAAGGCACTTTGCATATATATTAATGCAAAAGTGATTAGATATAACCTATTAGAAGAAGGTCAAGTGCCACTGGCATTTTATAAGATCTTATTTAACCCTTTTATCTCCGTTTTATATCTGAAGGTAACATTACTGATGGTGATTGGCATCTGTGTGAGAGTGGATGAGGTTTGAAAGACCGATATATAACTAAACTTCATTTTAACCACTGCATGTAATGTCTATCATTTATCTATGGCAGTAGCCTCTACTTGAAACACCTTTCTCTTTTTGTGACTCGCTTACATTCACAATCTGCCTAAAACATTTCCTGAAATGAGCCTTCTCATTTGCAATCGTTCTGAGTTTTTTTGCTCATGTTTTCTAAGATTTTATTGGATAATTGGGGGAGGGGAACAGCATTGGGGTATTGGGGACGGGGAACAGATAAGTTGCTGTCCTTTTGTTCTTCAGTGTAGTTGTGGAGGACATCGCTCCACTGGCCCATGTTAGTATTGTGATCATTGCGCTTTTCCCGGGTGAGGCAGATCAGTTGCCAGCCCCTGGACGGCCGCTCATGGTGGCTCTTGGCAGCTCACGCCAGCTGCTGGTTGCTCACGCTGGCTGCAGCCCACTGCAGCTCCACTGCAGCCTACGCTGTCGCCTCTCATCAGCCCAGGTCCAGGTCAAGCTGTTGTTCACCATCTTAGCTGTAAAGGGCACAGCATCACTGGCCCTAATGTAGGATCCAAACCGGCGGCCCTGCTGCTCAGAGCTGGTGTCCCAAGCCAACTCTTAACCAATGCGCCACTCAGCCGGCCCCTGATGTTTTCTAAAAGTCTGCTGCTGTCAGTGTTCAAAGTTGTACTTTAGCTCTGTTTGGCTTTTGGTTTTCCTCCTTTTGTCACTCTACAGTTAGATGTGCATTTTTAGTTGACAAAATGTAAGCTGTGATGAGTTTGTGCTCTGTAATTAAGTAATTCTAGAAATGAAAGATCTTAAATATCATCTGTAATAGTATAATCTTATTTCTGTTTTTAATATATTTATTGAGATATAATTCATATACTATAAAATTCACACATTTAAAATGTATAATTCAATGGCTTTAGTATATTCAAAGGATTGTGCAATATTTGCCACAATCTAAGTTTAAAATATTTTCATCACCCCAAAAAGAAACCCCCTACCCATTAACAGTCATTCCCCATTCCTCCTGACCCTAGCCCTGGCAACCACTAATCTGCTTTCTATTTGTATAGATTTACCTATTCTGGACATTTCATATCAATGAAATCATACAATAAGTACTCTTTTGTGATTAACTTCTTTCAGTTAACATGTTTCCAAGGTTAATCCATGGAGTAGCATGTATCAGTACTTCATTCCTTTTTATGGCCAAATAATATTCCATTGTATGGATAGACCACATTTGTTTCTCCATTCATACATTCATGAATATTTGAGTTTTTTTCAATTTTGGGCTATTATGAATAACTCTACTGTGATTATTCATATATACATTTTTGTGTGTACATGTTTTTATTTCTCTTGGATATATACCTCAGAGTAGAATTGCTGAATAACATGGTAACTCTGATTCAAATTTTAGGTTATGGTGTGAATTTGGTGTCCAACTTCATTCTTTTACATGTGGATATCCATTTGTGCCAACACCATTTATTGAAAAGACTATTCTTTCTCCATTGAATGGTCTTAGCACCCTTGTCAAAAATCAGGTGATCATAAATGTGAGAGTTTATTTCTGGACTTTTGATTCTATTCCATTCATCTATATGTTTGTCCTTATGCCAGTGCCACACTCTCTTGGTTATAGTAGCTGTGTAGTAAGTTTTGGAAATCAGAAAGTGTGAATCTTCCGATTTAGTTATTTTTCATGATTATTTTGACTATTCTGGGTCTCTTGCATTTCCATATGAATTTTAGGATAAGCTTTTCCATTTATGCAAAGAAGCCAGCTGGGATTTTCATAGAGATAGCATTGAATCTGTTCAATTTGAGGAATATTTCTATCTCAAGAATATTAAGTATTCTGATCTATGAATATGGGATGGTTCCCCATTTATTTAGGTTTTGTTTAATTCCTTCTTGTTTCGTAAATGGTGACATTGACTATCTTTCCATTTCTTTGTGTCTTTTTCAATTTATTTCAATGATGTTTTATAGTTTTCAGTGTATAGGTCTTTCACCTCTTTGGTTAATTTATCCCTAGGTACTTTTTTATTTTTGTTACTGTTGTAAATGGGATTGTTTTCTTAATTTCTGTTTTTTCATTGTTAGTATATAGAACTGCAGCAGATTTTTGTATACTGCTTTTGTGCCCTGCAACTTTACTGTATTTGTTTATTTCTAATAGTTTTTTGGTGGAGTCTTCAGGGTTTTCTGTATATAAAATCATGTCATCTGCCAATAGTGACAGCTTTACTTTTTCCGTTCCAGTTTGGATGCCTTTTAGTTCTTTTTCTTGTCTGATTGCTCTAGATAGGATGATGAAAATGTTCTGGGAATTAGAAAGTGGTGATGGTTGCACAACTTCTTGAATATACCAAAAAACCACTGAATTGTGTACTTTTCTTATTTTTCAATTAGAGTTGACATACAATATATTAGCTTCAGGGGCAGAACATAGTGATTAGATACTTATATAACTTATGAAGTGATCACCCTGTTAAGTCTAGTGCCCACCTGACACCATACATACCGTATTTGCCAGCGTATAAGACGACCCCCTAACATTTCCACTCAAAATACAGAGTTTGTTATATACTCGCCGTATAAGACTACCCCCTCTTCCGCACACCTTCCACACACCAAATAAAAGGTAAAACAATATCAGATTTGATTTGGCCCACTGAAGTGCAAACAAGCGTATTGTATTTCGTGTCACCACATAACCGTTTTGGCGATGTTGAGCCACCATGTCTGCTACATGTTTTTCGAGTTCTGGCCAGTGTGGGGTGCCTCTTCTTAATGCACACTTACCCCTTGGCATACTCTTTAATGCTTTCTCATTTGATTTCCAGTCCCGAACCATCTTTTCTGTTACTCCATATTGTCTTGCAGCAGCACAATTATTATTTTCCTTAGCAAAGTTTATAACTTTCAGTTTAAAATTTGCATCATACTTCTTTCTTTTGGCTGGTGCCATGATAGGGATGATAGGGGTTTGACTGGTCGACATTTTCTATGCTGTACTGTACAATGGTGCAGTATTGTGGTTGGCTGTTGGCTGTATACAAAGCCTGATCTGATTGGTCCCTGCTCCCTGTTTGCCCACCCTGTCACTATAGCAGTCTGGTCCACCCTTGAATCAGCATCTCCCTGGGACCTCACTAGTGCGCAAGTGCGAGCTCTTCAACATTCTAACAGGCACCATGATAGCGCAAAATCGCGAATCTTCAATGCATATGTAAAGAAATATATGGTAACCCGAATTTACCACACTCGCAAAATCGCACACAGCCGACCATACACCCAATATGGTATCGCGATTCGCGATTTTGCGCTATCATACTGGGTGTATGGTCGGCTGTGTGCGATTTTGCGAGTGTGGTAAAATCGCATAACAGCCGAGCATACACCCAGCAGCGCTGCTGATGCCTGAACGGTATGTGGAATGAAGTGGGCGGGCATCGGGAGGCCACTATGGCACGGGGCAAGCACTATGGGCAGTCTATCTGAAGTGTACCTGGCGTATAAGACGACCCCCCACTTGGAGGCATATTTTTCAGGGCCAAAAAATCATCTTATACGCCGGCAAATACGGTAATTTTACAGTATTATTGACTATATTCCCTATGCTGTATTTTCCATCCCTGTGACTGTTTTTTAACTGCCAATTTGTACTTAATCCCTTCACCTTTTTCACCCAGCCCTCCAACCCCCTCCCATCTGGTAACCATCAGTTTGTTTTCTGTATCTATGAGTTTGTTTCTGTTTTGTTTGTTCATTTAATTTGTTTTTTAGATTCCACATATAAGTGAAATCATATAGTATTTGTCTTTTTCTGTCTGACTTATTTCATTTATCATAATATGCTTTAGGTGCATCCATATGACCCAGCAATTCCCCTTCTGGGTATTTATCTGATGAAATCCAAAACGCTAGTTTGAAAAGATACATATGGCTATATGTTCAGCATTATTTACAATACACAAGATCTAGAAGCAACCTAAGTTGCCAATCATCAGTCGATAGATAATTGGATAAAGATGTGATACATATTTACGTATACAATGGAATATTACTTTTCCATAAAAAAAGAATGAAATCCTGCCATTTGCAACAACATGAATTGTGTGCACTTTAAATTGGTGAATTTTATTGTCTATGAATTATATCACACAGACAAAAACAGCCCTGCAAATGAAGCTTTTCCATGGACCTGCCAGACTGGTCAACTAGTGACAATTTTCTTTGGGGATGGGGATTTTTTGGCCCCTCTAAACTCATTTTGTTTTTTTACAGTTGCTGCTAAGCTACCATTTTTCACAGCTAATATGGTTCCCAATCTGCTGATTTTCAGGTCAATTGCAGGGCTGCAGAGAGGGAGATAAAAATGAGCAACTTAAAATACCTCAGAGCTTGCTGTCTCACTCAGATTCTTTTATTCAAGAAAAATCAGCCAATTTTCTTGAGCAAACATGTCTCAGATTGTTGCAAGCCCTTGTTTAATTTCTGGGATTTTGAAAAATTCATTTTGACCATTTTTGCCAGTTTTCGTTGCTTTTCTGGAGCAGTGGCGTTTCAGAGGTCTTTAATCCACCATGCCAGAAGTGATTCTCCTAAAACTGATTTTTGTATGTTGATCTTGTATCCTGTATTTTTGCTGAAAACTCACTTACTAGTTCCAGATTTTTTTGGGGGTAAATTCCTTGGAATTGTCTGTGTTGACTCTCTGTCATCCATAGATAGGGACAGTTTTATTACTTTTCAATTTGTATGCCATTTATTTCCTTTTCCAGCCTTATTGTGCTGGCTTGGACTTCTAATACCATGTTGAGTAAGAGTGGTGAGGACAAATGTGATTTTTTTTTTCTTGGACATGTTATAATGGGATGTGTCATCCTTTGGTATATCTGCATAACGCAGTCAACCAGTGTATTCCAAATTGCCAATTCATGTTGTTATAAAATTATACATGGGTAAAATAGCCATTCAGTGTGTAAGCGATATCCATGGGTTTTAATGTAAACGGTATGAATATATCATTGGTATGGTTCTAGAATTCACATTGCAGTTAACCTTTAAGAAACTTCCACTTGCTGAGTTTTGGTGTTGTAGCAAATAAGAAGACCCACAGTTATCTGAAAAGACTATTTTCCAGCTCCATATATGTGTGAGACTGGATTTTCTTTATATACTTCAACCAAAACAACATTGCAATAGGTATAAAGCAGAAGCAGATACGAGAACCCAGGTGTTCTATTCAACCAGACATAATAGATTGCAAAAATGTAGCATAGTGGTGCTCTTCTGCTATTTTTATTTAATGTTTAGAAAATATAGTTAGTTTTCATAAAATATGTTATTTATATTAACATGTAATAATCATATTTATTTTTCAATGAATACATAAATATTTTTATAGTTTTCAGTTTTTCTAATATGCAGTAATAACTTGGTTTGAGAGCATGATTTGTTCTGGAAACAAGCTATGCGTATTGCAAGACATCGCTCATTTACCACATTGAAATGTATTAGAAATGTTTGCTCATCTTGCGGAACACTTGCAAACCACATTACTCGGAATCCAAGGTTTTACTGTAGTAAATATTGATAGCTATAACCTAGATAAACAAAATCTCTTTAAGTCCTCAATAATTTTTATAAGCTATAGGGCTCCTGAAACCAAAATGAATCAGAACTATTGGTATAGGATTGTTCTAGAGTTGTAATTCTCAAACTATGGTCCCTGGACAGCAGCATGAATACGTATCACCTGGGAACCTGTTAGAAATGCAAATTAATGGGTGCCACCCCAGGCCTAGTTGCTCAAAATTCTGGAGGTATAGCCCAACAATCTGTTTCAGCAAGCCTTCCGAATGATTCTGTAGTATGCTAAAAGTTGAGACCCATTGGTAGAGTATATTATGTCAGGATATTTGACAATGAGAAGAAGAAAAATCGAGTTGTAGCTACTGAGAGAAGCATGGTCAAAGGAAGTTCATTTTCAAAATAGAGTATGAGCATATTATAGGTAGAACATAAAAAACCAGGGAGAAGAAGATTGGAGGAGTTGGATAAAGAGAAGGGGGTTATTCGATGGGGCATAAACCAGAAGGAGATGGAAATAAATCTGATCAAGTGTGTGTACAGAGGGCTAAACATTTATTTAGTGCTTGCTATATGAGTCTTCTCTGTGCACTAGAGATAAAAAGGTCAGTAACTTTTTAATAAGTGGTAACTCTCTTATAGGAGCTTAAGGTAAGGTTTGTGTGGGAGGTAAGGATGTAGAAACAGATGCCTTATAACAGGGTAATTGCTTTAAAAGATATATGAGGGCCGGCTGAATGGCACATTGGTTAGGAGTTGGCTTGCGACGCCAGCTCTGAGCAGCAGGGCCCCGGTTCAGATCCTACATGCGGGCCAGTGATGCTGCGCCCTCTACAGCTAAGATGATGAACAACAGCTCGACCTTTAGCTGGGCTGCCATTAGTCGCTGGCGATGGCATAGGCCGCAGAGGGGCTGGCTGGCAGCTGGCGTGCCCTTTCGCGAGCTGCTGTGAGCTGCCGTCCAATGGCCAGCAAGCGACTGCCTCACCCAGGAAGAGCGCAATGATAATACCAACATGGGCCAGTGAAGCGACGTCCTCCACAACTAGACTGAAGAACAAAAGGACAGCAACTTGTCTGTTCCCCTTCCCTGATTCCCCAATGCTGTTCCCTCCCCCAATTCCCCAATAAAATCTTTAAAAAGAAAAGAAAAGAAATATGAATGAAGTTCCACAGTAAAACAAAGGATCAACAACTAACTTTGCTGTAAAAATTAACAAGACTGAATTTTTCTGGTAAGGAAAGGGACATAAGATATTTTATGTTGCAGATAATTAAATGTTAGATAATAGAGCTCATGAGTTCTTTTTATTAAGGTGGGAGGTGGAGTAATTTGGGGTAGGGTGCAGTAGCAGGATGTGGCATGTTATAGAGCGCTTGAAGAATATGAAAAAGGGCCTGAACGTGTGTGGGAGATGTCCTAAGGAAATCACCAGAGAAGGAAACTAAGTTGTATGAGCATCTACTGTACACTTGACGTGGCACTAGGAGCTGTAACATTTTTGATTGCTGAGCTGAAATGAGGGTCCAGTTGAAGTTAGCATAACATTTTAGTAGGTTCATTCAGCGTAGTTTACTGTCTTTGGGTTAACTGTTGTCATCATCACTTAGTGGCATATTAGGTGATGGCCAGTCTAGCATTTACTTCCTTGCATACTGGTAATAATCCCTTGCTGTTGAGCAGCAGTTCATCTCCAACCTTGGAGCTTTTCTCATCTCTTCCAAGGAAGGGCAAACCTGAGTTCCTTGATCCATCAGTGTAATACTTTACAGATCTCCTAGGTTAAGATTTCAGAGAGTTTACATCTCTTCACCAGCAGTGAGTACCATATAAGAGCACATAACCTCCTTGGTTCCAATTCTTGGCACTGATGGTAGTTTTGACTGCTAAAATTATTCACATTTTTGTATGTTGCCTTACAGTTTACAGAATGTTTTACATCTGTGGTCTCATTTGATCCTCCTAAGATCAGTCCTATGTGGTAGAAATCGCTATCCCTATTTTATAATTAGGGAAATTGAGGCTCAAAGAGGTTGTAACTGGCCTAAGGTCACTGAGCAACGAAGTGGAAAAGCTGGGAATGCAAAGCCCGTGTTGTTTTCACCATATCAGCATAAGCAGGGCACCATCCCAGCCTAATGAACCAGGCTCTCCCAGTGGTGAGACAGGGTTAGGGTGGGACCTGTGCATGTGATTTTCGAAGACATCATGCTGCCTTTTCCTTCAGACTTCTTTGCCTGAAATTCTCTATCTTTTGGATTTGAAATGTTGATTTCTGGCCCTACATGAAGAATGGATTTTCAAAACTAGCTTGAATTATTAGAGCTTTGATATCATCTAAAATCTGATTAACGATAGACACTTTATGGATTCTTTGAGCATTAAAGACTTATATTGTTTTATATGATATACGAATAGAAAGTACCATCCTGCAATGTGGGGTTTATCACTCAGCATTTCTCTTTTATAAAAAGATTTTCTCCACCTTGAATAATGAATCAATCAGCAAGTATTCTTCAAACTTTTATTTGTATAGATGGGAATATTATTTTATAATCTCTGTAGATAATTGAAAGTTGGTTCTTGTGTTTACAGTTTATTTTCTCCTTTATCGTAATCTAGTATTAAAGCCTTAGAGGAGAGAATCTACTCAGTAAGATGTCAAGCTTAATATTTAGTAGGTAGATAGAGGAGAAAACTGGAGAGAAGCCGGCTTCTTATGTTTTTAGTTTTTCTTCTCTGTTCAATGATTTTCTTCTCATTTAAGAAAATCATTGAGTAAAAAAGAAAAATTAAGAAGATAAAATAGCAAAGAAAAATTAAGAAAAGAGAAAAATTAAGAGAAAAAAATAGCAAACAGAGATTTTTTTCTCCTACAAAAGTACATTATAAAATTATTTTCTTGTATATGTCCATGCCTTTTTAAAAAAAAATATGCCTTGTCAGCCAAATTTTTAAAAGACGAAAACAAGCCTTTTTGACAAGTACCTGAGTAATGTGAAATTGATGTTTTTGTTCAATTGAGGGTGTTCAGTCATAGAATGGTAGAGCTGAAAGGAATCTTAGAGATAAGCTAGTCTAGTGTCCTCATTTTATAGATGAGAAAACTGAAGCCAGAGAGCATAAGGTTCAAGGTTACGTGGAGCTCTTCTGACTCCAAGATGAGAATTCAGTAAAGTGCCTTTCATAGCAGACGTTCACAGCGATTGAGACCATGAGGTTATTGTGAGCCTGTTTTACGACAACAGACTGCTATTTTCTAATGTGGAGATAAATACAAGAGTTATTCAAGCTGGGGAAGCATCTACTAGACATGGCATTATATCATCATATAATAACATAAGATTCCACATCACTTTTGGCATTTCCAGAAAAAGTAAATTATTTCCAGTCATTCAGTGTCAACTCTGTTACCCAAGATTCTTGTCACTTATTTCTCTGTATTTTGACCTGGCTATTGTGTTTAACTAGACCAACTAGTGTTGCAAAAAGAATTAGAAAACAAATTAAGGCTTTTTAACACCAGTTAAAATATGTTAAAATTGACTTACAGACAAATAGCTTGTTTCATTTTAACCAGTTATTGTCATTATTTTCCCTTTCCTAGGCAATTGCTCAAGACGATTTTGAAAGAGCATCTACATGTGTACTGCGTTGCAAAGACATGTTGATGAGGCTCCCTAAAATGGTGAGGGAAACTTCTGCTTTTATTCTTCAAGAGTTTGAAATATATATCAAGTTTTAGGAAGAATTATTGCTGCTTTCTGCAACCCTTTCAGTTCTGCTTAGCTGATCTTTGAAATATTTCGCTTCCTTTCTTCTATATTAGAAAGGGTGTTTAAAAAACCAATATGGGTTATTTCTTAAAATTTCTTTGCTTTCCCTTTTATTGTCAAATCTTTTTTATATTATTTCCTCATATTTCATGCTTTGTGATAAAAGAAAAAAAATGAATTTATTTCCCTGCTGACAAGGTTGACAGCAGTTAATCATATCACTGCCACAGTATTTTTCTATATTGGGATTTCGAGGTGTGAGAGATTTGATAGGATAAATAAAGCCAGTTTCCCAGACTGGATCTTGTTAAAATTCCAGAGTTGATAAGTTTTTATTTCTCCACTTTATCTCCCTTTTCCATTCTTTCTCCCCTATTTCAGTGCTTATGCCTACCTACTTCAGTGTTTACTATCACACAGGGAATTGATAACAAAGATATATTTGGGAGATAGCAGGGATGGGGACAATGGTCTATGGCCATACCATTCTGAACACACTGATCTCAGAAGCTAAGCAGGGTCGGGCCTGGTTAGTACTTGGTTGGTAGATATGGAGAATGTTCCCAGGGCTCCATAAATTGTACCTACTTATGAGATTGATCTTAGTTTTTCTCTAAGTTCTGTGTTATAATGTAAAACTTGATTCAATAAGTATTTATATATTGCCAATTGTATGCTAGGTACTCTTCTCAGCTTTACAATTTTTAAAGCAATTTCATATTTTAAAAAATGTTACAAGTTAAAGAACTCTTGTCCACCCTTTGCCCAGAGAGACCCCATTCAAGTTGCCCAATACTGCCCTTTATACAAAATGGGTTTTATCTAGGATTGTACCTGGTTTCTAGTCTCTTTCAATTTGGAACTCTTCCTCACTCTTGCCTTGACTTTCATGACCTTGGCAGTTTTGAAGATTACAGACCAGTCATTTTATAGAACATAACCTTAATTTTTTTTTGTAGTTTAAAAAATTTTTTGTTGACATAAATTGGCCATATAACATTGTCTAAATTTGAGGTGTATGATGTGTTGGTTTAATACATTTATATATTGCAATATAATTACTACAGTAATGTTAGCTAACACCTTTATCAGGTCACAAATTATCATTTTTTTGTGTTGAAAACAGTGAAGATCTAGTCTCTTAGCAATTTTGAAATTTATAATACAGGACTGTTGACTATGTTGTGCATTAGACACCCAGGACTTATTATCTACTGGTTTCACATGTGTACCCTTCAACATCTCCCCAATTCCCCCACCCTTAATTTGGGTTTGTTCAGAGTTTGCTCATGATTAAACCAGGTTATGAATTTGGGGCCACAAAATCACAGAAGTGATTCTGTGTTCTCCCCATGGCTTACAATTGGGTGGCATACAGGATTGATTTAGTCTATTACCCTGGGTGTACACCCTCCTCACCCTGCTCCGACACCCTCTGCCTGGCCATTATAGATGCTCTCTCACCCTACTTGGGCTCTGACTTTCTATGCTCATCCCCTGGGTGGTTGAACAATACATTCTTATACTAGAATGCTTGCTTAGAATCTTATCAAGGAAACCACATAGTCCCCAGAGCCTCTGTCCCTCTGGAAAATTGTAGAACTATAAAAAGAAATTCCTAAAAAGCCTGTAATTCAGGTGGCTACTGTTACAAAGAAGAGAAAGTGCATAAAAACTGGGTAGGAGGCATGGCTGACTTGACAACAAGATATCTCTAGTCCTTGGAAGAGGAGTTTATGAAATCGATTTTATTTTTTAAAAAATCAAAAACTGAAAAACCTACTCTAAAGCAAATTAAACTTAGCTTCTATTTTTAAGTAAGTATATGTCACACAACACTTCTAGGAGTTTGATGGAGGTGTTGTGAAATCAAATAATGAAGTGGTTGGAAATAATTGGTTTAGTGTCTAGCTTCTATGGGTGCATAGTGAAAAATCAGTTAACTGGAATAATTGGGTCATAGTGATAGTTTCTGTAACTGACCTTTGTTTAGCGAGAGTTAGAAAATTCTTCCAGTTTGAACAATTATTTTAAAAAATGTTTACTTCGGTAAGTAGAACATACAGACTTTCTTTGATATTTAGGACTTGTAATTACTCAAAACAAGTTTTGTGATATATGTACAGCATTGTAGAAGGAGAAACTTACTAGTGTGGCTAGTGGCGAGGCACTTCAGTGCTCTGAAAATCAGTGTCCTCATCTGTCAAATGAGTTTACGACAACGTGGTCTCCAATGTCCCTTTAGTAAAAAATTCCTAGTCTTCAGTTTACAGAAGACCTGGGCCATGGCCCAGAGTGTATGTGTGTCTATGCTTATATTTTTAGAGCAAAAATCTCTGTTAGCAGATTATTTTCTTAATTTTTCCCTATTTCTCCTCAAAGTTTGAAACTTTAATTAGAATTTTATTTTCATTAGTTGATTTGTGTATTTGGCTTGCTTTTGTCTTTCTATTTTTAGCTTGCTTTAGAATTTACCTTCAGTGTACACTTTTACTTCGCTGCGAAACTGTTCACTTACACAAGGAAAATGGCTGATTAGTCTCTGAAATCCTTTGAAGTAATTAAATCAAGGTTCAGCTAGATTTCATTTCTGTTCCTCTGTAGGGGAACAAAGCTTCTAAATGAAGTCTAGGATGCCTAGACTTTATTACCTTTCTTTGGCCTATTTAAACTTACCATTCTGTAGCCAAATATTTAACACTTATATGTAAGACTTTGTATACGTCTCTCTATAGTAAAATCTAATCTCATGGCACACAAATGAATTACTTCTCTGGAAGTAAAATTCAGTTTTCTGCCTGTCATGGCTAGCTGGAATGTAATTACTTTCCTTGACCCTTTCTGCCCACTGCTTTGTGTATCTGGGAAATCATAACTTACTTAAGGGTTTTGGTTTTCATTCCAAACTCAAAATCATTTGAGCCTTAAAATGACTCATTGGAATCTTTGTAATGACATGTTTCATTAAATTTTAAGTGAGTTATATACTTTTTAACTAAACACCTAGAGCATATGGAAAGCTTGGTCAGACTTGGTCATGTTCTGGGCTGCAGTCAGGCTCTTTACATGGCCATTAGAATATTACTACTTCTAACAAATCTCAATGTTTATTTTTAGTTCAGGCTATCATTGTTATTTTTAAATATGTATGATTTACTTTTTATGCCTGCTTTTATATGTACTTTAATTTTTTTATCACTAACACGTAGTTTAAAGAGAAAAATAATTCTACAATTCTTGTTACAAAATCACCAGCCTCACACCTTTCCCCTCTTTTTTTATCTTGTAGAATAGCTACTATCAGTTATTTCAGATGGTTCTTTTTATATTTACCTCCATATCTCTAAATAATGTTCTTATACTACCAGTTCTTGATTTTTTTAGTTTTAGATATCATCTATTGACCTCCCACTTTAAAAGATGAATTTAACTCCTTTTCACTCTTCCCTTACCCCCACCACACATATGCCTACTTCTTGTCACTCCATTATCTCTATATGGTTATGCCATAATTTTGGTTAGATTACTATTCGGTGTTTATACTGCTATGTTTATGTAAATGCTATTTTCATTTGAACCATATAGGGTACTAGGATTACTTTTTCTTTCCTGCACAACATTTCGTTTTCTCTGGAGTTAATAATTCCAATGGTTTTCCTGATCAATTAGTTTTCCATGTACTTAATATTATCTCTTCTCCAATCTTATTTCTCCCCTAATTAGGTCAACTTCTTTTCAATATCTTGAAATATTATTGCTACTTTATCAGTTTCATTCGCTTGGAGGAATTTCCCCCATAGTTTCTGATATGCTCTACGATGGGCAAGTTGCTCTTCTCCGCATGTTACACAGCTGTTGTTTGAGACCTTCCTTCTCCATTGAGTTGGGAACTCCCCTCACTTCTCTCTTGGTTTGGATCTCTGTTTCTTTCTTTTCTTTTCTTTTAAGCCGAGCCATCCTGCTACCTGTTGGCAGCTCAGCGGCTGCTCAGCTCAGCTCAGGACGGGCATCGAACCGCTGTTGCTCAGAGCTCAAACTCTTGAGCGAACTCTTCAACTGAGCCACTCGGCCGGCCCCTGGATCTCTGTTTCTTGATTCCTATATTTTTCTTTTTATGGTTTTAATACCTCATTTTTGTGGGGCATATTCTCCAGTAGCTTCCTGACAGTGGTAGCAAGGGATACAGATTTATTTAAACTCTGCATGTCTAAACATATTTTTATTCTACCATTGCATTTATACTTTAACTAGATATGAAATCATATGGTGTTTGTCTTTCTTTGTCTAACTTCACTTAGCATAATACCCTCTAGGTCCATCCATGTTGTTATAAATGGTAAGACTTCATTCTTTTTTATTGCAGAGTAATATTCCATTGCATGTACACACACACACACACACACATATATATATATATATATATATCACATCTTTTTTTGTCAATTTATTTAATTTTTTAAAAAAATTGAGGTATAATCTATGTATAACATTGTATTAGTTTCAGGTGTACAACATAATTATTCAGTATTTGTATACACCACAAAATGAGCACCACAATCAGTCTAGTTAACATCTGTCACCATACATAATTACAAATTTTTTCTTGTGATAAGAACTTTAAGATTTATTTTCTTAGCAACTTTCAAATATGCAATATGGTGTTATTAACTATAGTCACCATGCTGTATCAAGTATGTTTTTTGAAATGGTTATTTTAAAAAATTCAGTTGCAGATGCCATTTAATATTGCATTAGCTTCAGATGTACAGCATAGTACACCACATCTTTGTGCATTCATTTGTTCATGGACACTTAGTGTCCATGTCTTGCCTATTGTAAACAATGCTTCACTGAACATAAGGGTCCATATATCTTTTTAAGTTAGTGTTTTTGGTTTCTTTTGATAAATACCCAGAAGCATGATTGCTGGGTCATAAGGTAGCTCTATCTTTAATTTTTTGAGGACCCTCCATACTGTTTTCTATAATGACTGCACCAATATGCAGCCCCACCAACAGTGCACGAGGATTCCCTTTTCTCCACATCCTCACCAGCACTTGTTTGTTGCATAGCATCCTGTTATTATTTCATGCTTGCAATATATTATTTTCTCTCTTAGAAGATATTGACAAATTTCTCCCTCCCATGTTTTTTCTCTGCATAATCTCTATTTTCGCCAAGGTGATATTTTTTATGTGGGTGCGTGTGTGTGTTTTGTCTCTGCCTTTCTATTAGATGCTTTCCTCAAATGTCCAATTATCACTAGCTGCTTATCTTTAATAACAAAACACTAAAAATTTCATTGGAAGCTCTGTTCCTAGGTCATCTTCTCTGTAATTTGATGTGGATGAGGTGTTCTGCAAGGTGAGCTGCTTGCTAATTTCATTGTCCTTGTATGTTTTCCCTTGGGCTGGTCAAATTTCCCACAGAGAGGGAACAAAGACTTGGGTCTTGATACTCGGTATGTAAATTTTTCCTTAATCACCCTTTTTTCAGTATAGCATCTCTACCCTCAACTGTGCCTCATTTCCTCAAGTTCAGAGATCCCCTGTTTTGCAACGTGCAGTCTGTTGCTAGGATCATGGAGAGGCAGTTGTTTATCTGATGGAATAAGGAATGGGACATGAGGGTCTAAATCTTTTTAAAACATACCTTCAACCAATTCTTTTGTTTTCAGCCCCACCTTTACAAGGTATCTGGGGTGCCAGCTGCTGAAATTGGTAGGAGTATATGGTAATGTAATTTGGGTTGCTTCTCACATTTCCCCATTGCTAGTATAGCATTCTGCTTTCTCATGTAGACTAAGTCAGTTACTAACTTACCCATTTCTTTTCCAGCTTCTAAAATAATGTGATCTTGGAATGCTGTCCTGTTGTACTTATCCTAGTGGGTTTGTGCCTTTTAAAACAATTTTACTTAATACCATCAAAAAGAATAAAATACTGAGGAATAAATTTATCCCCATAGGTGAAAGACTTGTACACTGAAAACTATGACAAACTGATGAAAGAAATAAGGCAGACACAAATAAATGGAAAGACATCCTGTGTTTATAGATTGGAAGACTTAATATTGTTAAAATGTTCATACTATTCAAAGCTATCTATAGACTCAGTGTCAACTCTATAAAAAATCCCAGTGCCATTTTTTACAGACACAGAAAAAAAATCAAAAAATTAATATAGAATCTTAAGGGACCCAAATACCCAAAACAGTCTTGAAAAGGAAGAATAAAGTTGGAGGCCTCACACTTCTGATTTCAGAACATATTACAAAGCTACAGCAACCAAAACACTGCAGTACTGCCATAAAGACAGGCATATAGACCAGTGGAGCAGAATACAGAGCCCAGAAATAAACTTTGCATATATGGTCAAGTGATCTTCAACACGGGTGCCAAGGCCACTCAATGGGGAAACAACATTCTCTTCAACAAATGGTGTTGGGAAAACTGGATGTCCACATGCAAAAGAATCAAATTGGAACTTTACCTTACATCTTATTAACTAATTAACTTATTAGCTAATAATTTTATCTGTAAAGTTTCTTGAATTGTTTGCATTTGCATGTTTTTGCTGTCTCTTTTGGCTCTGTTGCTACCTATTTCACATTATAAATTACTTGAGGACAGAGACCTTTCTTTAATAAGCTTTGTAGAGTTAATGGACATTGAATTGTATATTGAAAGGTATGAGAGGAGATTCTTAGGTGGTGTGTAAGGAAAGAAAACTTTTGGCAGCATTGCAGTGTTAGAGCTGATAAAGGGAAGAGGAAATGGAGAGAGGAAAGAGCTGAATTAGAGGACAATATGTGACACAAGAGTAGCTGAGGCTTCATCAGGATGGGGCTACTAGTAAGAGACCGTTAAGTCCAGAGAGTTAAGAGTTATTTTATTTTATTGATATAACTATAGTGTTAGGAAACTCATGATTTTTAATTCTAATGGTCAGTGAATGTATTTAGTGTGTTTTTAGTGGGCTTAAGGTTTAGGCAAGGGACCTGAAAATCTAGGGCAGGAAATATTATAATGACAGGAAATGATCGGATAAAGGTTGAAAAAGCTAACATAGTGTTAGTCACTTAAAAGGACTTAAGGAAACCAGTTATCTTTTTCTGAAGACATCCTTCCTGTATTCTAAAACTAGATTAGGAATTACTGTAAGGTGTTGACATGAAGACAGAAGGTAATGCTGCATTGTTCAGAGGCAAATAAAGTGTTTGGAAAATTGTATCTTAGAGTGCCAGGAGAAATAACTAATGACCTTATTGATTATTACTGAGATATCTGAGGATTAAAGAAAGCTGAGTAAGGGAGAGATTGGAAGCTTAATGTCTTAAAGCCAATAAGGAAGAAAGCCAGGCAATTTATCATTCAATTATTGCTACGCTATTATAAATTGAACAAAATGTAAAAATACAGACCTATAAATGTTTAAAAGACAACAAAATCAAAGAAAAATAGCTTGTAATTTGAGACTGGAAATATTATAGGTTTGCTTTTTCTGAATTTTAAAAACCCAATTTACAAAGTAAATTTTCAGAAAATGAAGTTATCTAGTTAATTAAACATAAAAAGCCTTGTAACAAACTGAGTAGTTAGTGATCAGACCCATTTTTAGCAGCAATATCTAATTAAGTTTTAAAAATCATCTATATAATCTCATCTTGGCATTGGTATTTGGTTGGAGCTATCATTTTTGGGCAGGAGATGTAACAGTGGCTGGAGGTCCTCCTAGAGATCCCTGGGTCCCGGAGATTCCATAATGCATTAGTAAAAACCAATATACAATAGATTTACAGATCTACTTTCTTTGTATTTTTTTTGCTATTGTATATTGCTTGCAAAATGAGATGTTAGCACTCTATAAAAGGCTAGAAACATATTTTTCAAAGAGACACTTTTATGAATCTTAGTACTTCATATACTATTAGAAATGTTTCATGAGCTGAGATTTATGTCTGTTTTGTTTACTGATGTATCTCTAATGCTTAAAATACTGCCTAACAGTTAGGAAATGCTTAGTAAATACTACTGAATCTGTAAATGAACGAGTGAAAATTACATTGAAAATATGCTGTGGGCCTTGTGAAAGATATTTTCGTGTTTTGCAGGTATGTTGTCCTAAGTTTATTGTTTTGTATTTTTGTTCTCCCCTAGGAAGTAGCATTTAGTGTGGGCCCACTTGCAGGTTTCATGAGGGCAGAGACAAGTACTGAGGAAATTGAATAAAGACTCAGTATACTTAAATGTTCATCAAAAGCTTTATTTTCCATTTTCCTCTACAATTAGTTGCAGGCCTCTGCAGCAAGTGGGTGTGAGCTACATAATTCCAGTCTAGCTCCATAATTGGTGTGTCCCTGTGTGAACCTGTGGGATCTGGGGCATATAATGAGTTAAGCTTTTTCTGCTGAAATGTCAAGAATGCATTGAAATACTTCTGGATTCTTGCCAGACCCACATTACCAAGTCTATTCTTTATTTTAGATTCAAATATACAGTAGTTCTGATGTGCTCAGGCATGCATATTGAACATCTGAATGTACTGTAATTCAAAGGGAAACTTTTTTAGAAGCAAGACAGGTCTTTACATATTATTTATGAATAACTTGCCTCAGATCTTGGATTCCTAATTGAGAATCTGCTTCTGTAGTCTTACTCAGGTAAACCTTACAAAGGACTCCTTTATATGGGTATAATCAGATTCTGGGTGGACAGTTTCTAAAGGGGATATTTGGATAAATTATTAGAATCAAATTTTTTTCTCATACGCCATTTGCCAGTGTTTTGACAGATGAAAATTCTGTAAGAATACAGCATTGGCGCAGGGACTGAGATGCTCATTAACCCATAAAAGATATTTTCCTATGGCACCATTCACATACTTGTTCCTACTTTTATCTCAGCGGTAATTTATACAAAGAAAATTTCTGTTGTTGAAGAGTGTTCATTAAACTAATTATTTATAAATAAGTCTTGTGGCTAGAGAAGTGCTTTGGGAAAATTTTGGAACTTTAGAATTATTTAAACTTGTCTTAATTTGAGGGAAAAAAATCACTTTTCCCCCCCTCCATGGTGAATTTTTGGGGGCTTTAAATATACACCCTAATGTAATGCCTTTTACTGAATCCGGCAACCTCCAGAGACATTTTATTTTAGCCTGTCCTTTTGTTGGGCAATGATTAGGTTTTCCATTTCCTATTATAAAGGACTTTTCAAGTTCTATTAGTAATATATTGTATTACTTTTCCATACATAACTAATGCCCCCAACCTGAATATTTTGTAGCTCCTCTTTAAATAAATTGAGAGGTTTTGATCAGGAAGACCGGGTTATTTTGATGTACAGAACACTTTAAGTATGTCTAAAGACTCTGAACTGCTACAGATTTTTTTAATGTTATTGAAAATAAATGTTAATGAAATCACGAATCTGACATATCTTTTTTTTAATATTGTAGATCAAATATCTTCATGTTCTCTGTTACAACTTTGGAGTAGAAACCTACATGCTGAATAAATGTGAAGAAAGTGCTTTCTGGCTGAGGTAATATGAACAAAAATAATGAATATAAATTCAGGAATATTATCATAAAGTTCAGTTAATACTTACTGTAGGGTACTTTGACAGTTTAAACATTCTCTGACTGCCAAAGCTGACATGCTAAATTGATTTACTCTTTTAACATGTATCGTTTATTATTTTTGCATGTTGCCGGTTGATAGAAAAGTGTATTCTATTCTTACTGTAACATAAGAGCATGCTCTCCCTCCATTCCTCCTTTGGTATCTCCATCAAGAATATGGGATTTTTTTCCTTTGCCGTGGCACACATTGCTGTCTGCAAACCCCTAGTTAAATAATTTTGTGTGAAAAATGTATCTTTCTGGAGATGATATATAAGGTGTTTTGAATATCAAGGCATCATGGAGTAAAATATATTAAATCAATTCTTTAAATGATTTCCTGTTCTGAGAGTAGGGTTAGTTTTGGTTATTTGGAGATACTCCCATGATTACTTTAACTATTGTGGAAATGTACATTTGCCTTTAATGAAATAAATACAAATATGGTCATTAAGATTATCGTGCTCACAGACATATATATCTTTAATAAAATATTTATGAATATAACTTGTTTATGTAAAAGACTTCAGTGCTCAAAGATTGATAAGACTCTAGAAAAGAACTATGCCTAACAGAACAGGCTTATGCAGTTATAAGAGCTATACTTGTCTCAATTGAGAATGCAATATACCTGAAAATTTTATTATAAATCATTTTATAAATTGAATTATTTAAAATATACCAAAGGAGATAACTAGTTTAGCATAGGCTTTACAACAAGTTTCCTTTAAATGAACAACAACGTTTTTATAAAGTGAATGATGAGTGAGCTCTGTGTGGCAGTATTTGAGGGTAGAACACTCACAAAGTTAATGGCATCAACATATCAAAAGAGTAGTATGCCAAGAAGACAGGAATGGGAAGGGCAATAAAAACAAAACAAAACACTGGTACATAGATTGCTTCTGGAAGCTTAAGCCTATGGAGGTGAGCTTGAAGTTTATGGCAAGAATGAGGGTGAATGTTCTCTGGGAACTCATCATAAGAGTAGGCTGAGGCTTAAGTGGCATGATATGTAGGTTATTTCCACATATGCCATGGGTTGTTCACCTCTTTCTTAACCTGTCATGATTTTTTAGAAAAACTTACAGAAGGAAAATATGATAGTGACAGGACATGACTGACATCCATACTGTAAGCTAATTATATCAGGTTTTTACTACATATTTAGTGCCTATGTTTTTAGGAATGTAATTTGCCCTGCAGTCATATAGTCATCAAAATCTTTCTAATAACAAATTTATAGAGCACCACTATATTTTGAATCTTTTGTGTTCTTGTCACTAGAATGAGATTGGGGAAAACAGGAAGACCTTGAATTCTAGCCCTAGTTAGTATATACAGTTTTAATCTCTTTGCCTGATTATTTTTCCACATGTTTTGGAGATACATAAATAACTTGCTGAAAGTATTTTCAAATGCCTTGAAAAATTATATATAATGTGTTTAAAAAGAGGCAAACTAATTATCAGTATTATTAACAATAGAAATTTTAGTGGAATGGGTAGTTTTTCTAGTATTAGATCAACTCTCAGTCAAAATTTAATCACCTATGACATCAGTGCGAAATTGACCATTGTGATACCTACCTTTTAGCATTATTTTAGAGCTTCAATGCGATGATGCGTGTATTGTAGTGTTCAATAACGTGTGAGAAGCAGAAACTGCTCAATAAATGGTAGCTGCTGGTGGTATCTCTAGGCAATATGTTTCTTATTTACTGCAAATGGACACTGATGTGGCTAGTTTACTACTTTATTCTAAAATTTATCACATTCAAATCAAACATGGATTACTTGTTGAGTTCCCGGGTAAATCTATCATAAGGATAAACATCCACATCTTCTATCATATGCTGCTAATCTTTGGAACAATTTTTCTTCATGCCTTAATTATCCATGTGTTGAGGAAACTATTGGGAGTGATGCTGATAAAAGCAGGAATGAATAGCTGCTAATTAAGCATCCTTCTCTATAAAGTTTATACCAGAAGGAGGCTGTGGAAAGTGAGTGTACTTCCTACAAACTTAACTCTTTTGAGAACAGTGAATATCTTGAGCGAGAGGTTATATATAATTTGGAGGTATCATCATAGCTGTAGTATATTAGAACTTTGTTGAAATAGAAGAAGCCTAGAACGTAAAGGGTGGTAAATGGGTATGGTTTATAAAGCTCCTGTCTTCCCCCACAGTTGTTGTTAACATATCTCAGTTTTAGACCTTTCTTAGTTTTTGTCTTTTCCCTGCCTTTTCTTTTGCTAAGAAAAGTTCAAGAACAGCTGCTGCTCTCCTTGCTTTTGCCACACTCTTTTGATCACATCCCCTTATTAGAGATATCACAGATTAAGAGAAGGCCGCTGTACTTGTGAATGAAATTGGGAATCCTTTAGTTAACTTTACTGTGGCGTCAAGGTACCTGCCTTGATGTATTCAATGACAAATTCAGTTAGGACTCTATAGAATATAAAATTTCAGGCCTTTGAAATCAGAATGCCAGCTTTGGAAATATGTTTAAGAGGCTTTTTGTTTAATAAATTAATTATTTCTCCTATTTCTTCCCTTTTGTAGTTCTTGCTGTATTGAGCTCCTCTGTTTTCAGGAGGCAAGAATAAGTAATCAGGAAGAGACTGTTGATAATAGCACTTGATTCCACCGTCTAGGGGATTTGTTAGTGGCCTCTCAGTTGCCCTGGTGGAATTTCAATTTAGTGTTTATCATTGGAAGTCTTAACAGATAATTTGGACATACATTATGCTGACCTTGGCTTTTTAGAAAAGGTGTACAGAAATTGTTCTGTAACTAATTAGTATTCTACAAGAAGCACTGTAAACCAAACAAATACAAATAAGTCCAACTCCAAAAGCCTTGGGGTTACACTGATTTACCGCAAAGAATTTGCACATTTTTTCCCCTGGGAGGAAAGTGCCCTAATCCCAAACCTTAGTCATAGTCTTAATCATGGGTGATATATATGTTACTTCTAGTAGTTCTTTTAATTCACCCAACTGTGTTCCTTGGAGCTTCAGGCTGGTAAATACTTGGAAGGCTCACTTTTTTTCCTTTTGCTATAAGAAGACCTATTTTCTAACTATGGCAAATTAAATTTAAGGGAGAACAGTGAAAATGAAAGGCAATACCCATAAGTATATTGAATTAATGTTTAAAACGTCTTTGCTGATTAAATTATGTGCTAATTATAAAAATTTAAATATCACAAAATGCATAATATGGAAAGAAGTCCCCTGTAATCCCACATTCATAAATGCTCAGTATTTAACATTTTACTTTTTATGTTTTAAAATTTTTTTTTGAAAACAATTTCTAAAAGTTCTTTTAATATATTAAATGACAAGGAAACATGAGAATCGTTGAAATGTATTTGGAGGATTTAAGGAGTTGAGGATTTTTCAAAATGGATTGTAAATAAAGAAGATTAATGGAACGAAACCAAGCCAAAGTATATACATAGTAAAATTCCTAATTGGTAATCTCTTGTTATATTAGAGACAGTGAGATAAATTAGGAAAATGACAGAAGATATTTTATTGGGTTGTCGGAAAAGTCATGACGTATTTTTCTCTATGTTTTTCGTTGCAAAAATGCATCATGACTTTTCCAACAACCCAATAATTGGACAAAACCCCGGAGAATTGCATAGAACCCTGAAGGTGTTCTGTAAAAAATAATCTAACATTGATCTTAATAAATTTATATATTTATTCATTCATTTTAAATTTATGTATTTATTACATTTATTGGGGTGACATTGGCTAGTATAATTATATAAGATTCAAGTGTACAATTTAATACATCATCTATATATCACACGGTGTGCTCACTACCCAGTCAGTTATATTCGACCCCTCCTTTACACTCTTCTACCCACCCTTACCCTTTGGTAACCACTAACTGTTGTCTATATCTATGAGTTTTTGTTTATTTGTTTGTTTGTCTTGTACCTTTGATGCCTTCAGTTAATAAATGAAATTTAAATGACCCTACTTCTTTGAGCTACGGGTCAGGGACTGAGTGCTTATAAATTCCTGAAGAGGAGAGTCCTTTTTACGTTAAAAAAAATGAGAGTATTTCTCAACTCCTTGTATGACAGCTCTGGGCTGCCTTTCTTTCCTCAGGATTCAAAGAAAGCATGATTTCTTCAGCATCCTTCTCAGACCATGGTTACAGGTTATATTTTCTTTAAAAACCCCAGCAACCTAAACTTAGTGTTGCTAGATTTTTGGGATGAAAATACATAATTGGGTTGGCAGTCTGTTAGAGAAAGAGTAATTTTTGAGCTCCTTTTCTCACATTATTTTTAATTTCTCTAAAACTAATCTTAACCTGTTTGGGTTGGTAGGTAATGTGAGTTGCTTTCTATTAGTTGGGAATAGTTTTTACCCTGGATGTAGCACCCTCAAGTAGGAAGAGAAATGTGTGTCCTTCCTGCTTCTGTAAAACTTTTTGAATTTCTTATGATATCAGAAGAGAAGAATTCAGCAAAAATTATACTGTCATTTTCTAAATTCATAGTGCTTAGAGGTAGTGAACCCAGATTAGGTAATTTCTGCACTGGATTTAAAAAATAGCTCTTATGTTTGCAATTAGGAGAGCATTTATTTATCAATATTTATTTGTTAATATTTAGCCTTTACTATGGTAATATAGGAAAATATGTCACCAGACGTCTTCTAATAAGAAGTAAAGGAAAGAACAAAGGAAATACAAATGTACTTATATGCACAAGCATTAATGCTTCAATATATGGGCCCAAAGGAAGTTTGTATCCGTTTAATGCTAGTTAATGTTCATTTCTTTATTTTCCCTTCTGTTCTTACCCTGAGACCTTGAGAATTTGACAACATTATGGATAGTCAGGCAGTGTGATTTAGGGAAAGATTACAGAGCTAGCAATAGAAAATCTGTTCTTAGTGAACTGTGTGTGTGACTTTGTGTTACCACTCACCTAACTACTGTGTGCTGGGAGGTCCTCATCTGAAAAATGGGTGCAATGTTATCTGTGTCACAGGTTTGTAATGAAGGTAACATAAGTGACACAATAGTACTTTGAATGTTAAGGTTATTATATAATCATAGGTGATAAAATTATTAACTATAAAAATGCTCATATACACCACCTGTTTTAATGGAAAATGTATTAGCACCATCTGGTGGAAATATAGTGAATTGTATAATAGCAAGTTTAATAGGAAGATACTTACTATAAATAACACTTCAGAGCTGCAAGAATCCTTACACATCATCTAGTTCAATAATTTAGAAACTATGTTCTGTGGTGCCCTAGGGCTCTGCCAGCAGAGCTTCAGAATCTCCTTTAAGAGGAAGAGGAGACTTACCCACAATTCTCTAAGATCTCCATCTTTCTTCAGAGAAGTTAGGCTTTAATCAATTTCCTATGTAGTATATCCTTTTAAGGTTTTGCTTGAAAAAATGATTCTCCTGCTTATAGTATGAGAATGACTTATAATGCATCAACTTCATTTTGTACAGATAAGGAAATGGAAATTTAGAGATATTAAAAGCTTTATCCAAGAGCACATAGCTGTGGCACTAGATCCCCAGTCTTTTAGTAATAGTCTTGCCAAAGGTCAGTAGTGATGGCCTCTCTTTGAGTCCTGATTTTAGTAATTTGAGTCTCCTCTGTCCTTTTCTTGGTCAGTGTAGCTAAAGGTTCATCGGTTTGTTGGATCTTTTCAAAGCACCACATTTTGGTTTTCTTCATTTTCTCAATAAATGAAATAGATAACTGAAAAACAATATCTATTATTGTTTTTATTGTTATTGTATTATTCTTTTTCAGTTATCTATTTCATTTATTTCCTCTGTAATCTTTATGGCTTCTTCCTGCTGTGCTTCCTTTAGGTTTAGTTTCCTCTGTTTCATTTGCCTAAGGTGGAAGTTTGTGTTCTTTCTTCTTTTTTTTTACATTGTTGTTTATGGCTATAAAATTTCCCCAAACCATTGCTTTAGTGCCACTTTAGTGCCATCTCCTACATATGTTGTGTTTTCCTTTTCATTCAGCACAAGGTATTTTCTAATTTCCCTTGTGTTTTATTCTTTAACCTGTTGGTTATTTAGGAGTGTGCTGTTTAATTTCCACATGACTACTACTACTACTACTACTACTACTACTACTACTACTACTACTACTACTACTACTTCTTCTTCTTCTTCTACTACTACTACTACTACTACTTCTTCTTCTTCTTCTCCTCCTCCTCCTCCTCCTCCTCTTAAAGATTTTATTGGGGAATCGGGGAAGGGGAACAGACAGGTTGCTGTCCTTTTGTTCTTCAGTCTAGTTGTGGAGGACGTCGCTTCACTGGCCCATGTTGGTATTGTCATCATTGAGCTCTTCCCAGGTGAGGCAGATTGGTCACCGGTCATTGGATGGCCGCTCACGGCGGCTGCTGGCCGCTCACGCTGGCTGCCGGCTACTCATGGTAGCTCATGGCAACCCACTGCAGCAGGGGCTGCAGCCTACGCCGTCGCCGACGACTCACAGCATCCCAGCTCCAGGTTGAGCTGTTGTTCAGCATCTTAGCTGTAGAGGGCAGTGTCACTGGCCCTCATATGTGGGATCCGAACCGGGGCCCTCTGGCGTCCCAAGCCAGCTCTTAACCATCGCGCCACTTGGCTGGCCCCACTTGGTTCTTTTTTATAGCTTCTATTACTTAATTGATAAACTCTTATTCTCTATTTGATGAATTGCTGTTATCATACCTTCCTTTAATTCTTTAATCATGTTTCCTATAGTTCTTTGAACATACGTATAATAGCTGCTTTGAAGTATTTTTCTACTTACTACTTACTAAGTGCAACATTTGGGAACCTCTTAGGCAACTTCTAGTGCCTGTTCTTTTTCCTTTGTATGAGTCACATTTTAGTGTTTTATTGCATGTCTTTTAATATTTTGTTGAAAACTGCACATTTTGGATAATATATTGTAGCAAGTCTGGATATCGATCCCCCCTTTTGGAACTTATTGTTCTTTTTATTGTTTGGTCATTTATTTGTCTGGCCACTTGACTGGACTAATTCTGTGGTGTCTGTTTAACCATAGTGTGTGACCTCTAATGTCCCTGCTTAGTTTTTCTCCTTGTTTTTTTTTTTTTTTCGTGGCTTTTCTGTGGTTCACCCCTGCATTCATATAGTCACCTATTAGTCAAAGGTTGGGTTTAAGTCCACTTAGCCAGTTAGATTTTCACCCTTTGCTGTTGGCTGTGTGTTTGCCTTAGAGACTGGTTTTACAGTTCAGTGAATTTATTATTTTGTTCTGCATTCAGCTAGGGGCTAGTGGTTAGTAGGTTCTCTCTCTGGTCATGACTGAGAGGGTGTGTGCACAGTCTCTAAGACCCCCCAGGTGAGTGTGATTTTAATTTTTCAAAGACACAGTTTTTTTAGAGCAGTTTTAGGTTTACAACAAAATTGAGAGGAAGGTACAGAGTTTTGTCACGTACCCACTGCTCTTACATGTGCATAGCCTCCCCGACAATCAATGTACCTCACTAGAATGGAACATTTTTTTTTCTTTTTAATGAAGGATGAACCTACATTGACACATCATAATCACCCAAGTCCATAGTTTACCTTAGGGCTTACTCTTGCTGTTGTATATTCTACAGGTTTGCACAAATGTGTAATGACATGTGTTCACCATTATAGCATTTTAATGTCATACAGAATAGTTTCACTACCCTAAAAAGTCTCCAACTATGAAACTAGATTCATCTGTTTCTTCCTCTGTTCTGTCATTTTTTGCCTCCCACATAGTTTCACACTCTGTTGTTAGGTTAGGTTCATACACATTAATGATTGTATGTCTTCTTGGAGAATTGACCCCTTTGTCATTATGTAATGCCCCTTTATTGTCCCTGGTCATTTTCCTTACTTTGAAGTCTGCTCTGTCTGAAATTAATACAGCTACTCCTGCTTTCTTTGGATAGTGTTATCATGGTATGTTTTTATTTATCCATTTACTTTTACTCTATGTGTCTTTATATTTAAAGTAGATTTCTTGTAGAGAACACATAGTTGGCGTATTCTTTTTTTTTTATCCACTCTGAGAATCTCTGTCTTTTAATTGGTGCATTTAGACCATTGAAATTCATAGTTGGATTAATGTCAACCACATTTGGTACTGTTTTCTATTTGTTGTCCTTGTTCTTTTTTCCTATTGTTGTCTTCCCCTTGTTTTATGCCTTTTGTGGTTTTAGTTGAGCATTTTATATGATTTCTTTTTCTCTCCTTTCTTAGCATATAATTATACTTCTTTTATTAACTTTTCTTTGTGGTTTGCCTAGAGTTTGCAATGTACATTTACAAGTAATCCAAGTCCACAATAAAATAACACTATATCACATCTTGGGTAATGTAAGTACTTTATAATACCAAAATTTCTCCCTTCCATTTATTGTATCATTGCTGTCATTTATTTCAATTTATTCTAAGCATTATGCATATGAAATATAAGTAACCAATGCATAATTGAGTACATTGTTACTTTGTTTTTATTTTGAACAAATTGTTACCTGTTATATCAATTAAAAGTAAGAAAAATAAAAGTTTGTACTTTACCTTCACTTCCTTCTTCTATGCTCTTTCCTACTTTAAGTTGATCCAAGTTTCTGTCTCTAAAGAACTTCTTTCAATATTTCTTGTAAGGCCCATCTGCTGGCAACAAATTTCCTCAAAAGGAGAAAATCCTTATTTCTTCTTTACTTTTGAATGGTATTTTCGCAGGGTACAGAGTTTTAGGTTGGTGGTATTTTTCTCAACACTTTAAATATTTCATTCCTTCTTTTCTTGCATGGCTTCTGAGACGTTGAATGTTATTCTTACCTTTGCATCTTTATAGGTAAGGTGTTTTTTTCCCTCTTGCTTGTTTCAGGACTCTATCTTTGATTTTCTGTAATTTGAAAATGATATACCTAGGTGTAGCATTATTGGCATTTATCCTGCTTGGTGTTCCTTAATTTTCTTGACATGTGGTTAGGTATTGGATATTAATTTGGGGGCAATTCTCAGTCATTATTATTTCACATATTTCTTCTGTTTCTCACTTTTTTTGTTTTTACTTCTGGTATTTTCATTACATTTATGTTATACCTTTTGTAGTTATCCCACAGTCCTTGGATATTCTTTTTTTTTTTAAAGATTTTATTGGGGAATTGGGGAAGGGGAACAGACAAGTTGTTGTCCTTCAGTCTTAGTTGTGGAGGGCACAGCTAGCTCAGCTCCAAGTCCAGTTGCCATCTGGCTGTCCGTCAGTAGCTCAGGGTCGCTCAGCTTAAGGTTGCGTGTTAAATCTTAGTCGTGGGTGGGTGTAGCCACCATCACATGCAGGAGTGGAACTGGCAACCTTGTTGTTAGGAGCATGTGCTCTCACCAGCTGAGCCATCCCACCGCGTCTTGGCAGCTCAGCAGCAGCTCAGCTTGGGCGCAGCTCACTGGCCCACATGGGAATTGAACCAGCGACCCTGTTGCTCAGAGCTCGCGCTCTTAACCAACTGAGCCACTCGGCCAGCCCCAGTCCTTGGATATTCTGTTATTTTCAGTGTGTTTTCTTTGCTGTTCTGTTTTAAATGATTCTGTTGATATACTCTCTAGCTCATAGATTCTTTCCTTAGCCATGTCCAGTTTATTAAAAACCCATCAGTCATTCCTCATGTCTGTTACAGTGTTTTTGATCTCTAGCATTTCTTTTTGGCTAGTTCTTAGGATTTCCACCTCTTTGCGTACATTGCCTATCTGTCTGCTTTATCCATTAGAGCCCTTAGCATATTAACCATAGTTATTTTAAATTTCCAGACTGAGAAGTTCAACATCTCTGCTAGGTCTGGTTCTGATGCTTGCTCTGTCATTTCAAATTATGTGTTTTGCCTTTTGACATGCTTTGTAATTTTTCTTCATAGGTGGAGATGATGCACTGAGTAAAATACACTGTTGTAAATAGGCCCTTAGTAATATAGTGGTTAGGTTTGTGGGGAGTGGGAGAATTCTGTAGTCCTATGATTAGTTCTCAGTTTTTTGGTGAGCCTGTGCCTTTGAACTGTGAACTTCACCAGTGTTTCTCAGTTTTTTTATCCACTTTTAGGTGGTGCAGGATGGTTAGAGTAGGGTGGGGATGAGTATTTCTCTTCCCCAGGTCAGCAGTTAGGCTCTGGTTAACTAGTTTCCTTTGAGGGCATGTCTTGTTAAAACAGATTGCTCTGGTGTATTTCAGAATAGGTTCTTTTAGCCGCCTCCTGCCAAAGCTTGAGGGGATTTTTTTTCTGATATTTTCTGTAAGAATCTGGTCAGGGTCCAGTAGGTCAGTCTGACGATATTGTGGGTGTGCCCCTATGACTATGGAGTTTTGAACTCTCAGACTTCTCCATGCTGAGCCTCCAGCAGCCTATCCATTTCACAGTTCGCAATTTCCTGCTCCGGCATTGGCTCCCTTGGCAGTTGCTGCTTGTGAGCCTCTCCTGTGATGGCCACAACTCCTTGTGTTCACCTGTCTGTCTCTCCAGTCTTTGAGGTAGCAGTTTGTCCTGTGACTTCCCCTCTCTTATGGTTCCAAGAACAGTTGTTGATTTTTTAGTCCTCAGCTTTTTACCTGTTGTTAGGACAGAGTAGTGACTTCCAAGCTCCTTATCTGTGGAACTG
The DNA here is from genome assembly GCF_001890085.2 of Hipposideros armiger. Classification (NCBI taxonomy): domain Eukaryota; kingdom Metazoa; phylum Chordata; class Mammalia; order Chiroptera; family Hipposideridae; genus Hipposideros; species Hipposideros armiger. The sequence continues at coordinate 637,664 of NW_017731469.1, forward strand.
AAAACTGAAACTGTGATTTGGTTTTTAAGCTTGGCTTTCTTACCATTGTAAACCAAAATTAATTTTAGACTAATAAAGAATAAAAGGCATTTATTTGAGCAAAAAGGAGGTGCAACCTGGGGAGACAGATTCAGGTAGCAACTTAAATCATGTTTCACTGAAACAAAGGGGAAGCTGTTTTTTATAGTGAAACTTCCCATCCAGTTTCTCAATTAGGTCTGTTTTATGTAAATGAGGGATCCAGTTCTGCGGTTTTGTCTGGGCAGGGCAGGTGTCAGTCTGTTGGTAGAAAGATGAAAATGGCTCATCTGAGGCTCTTCCCAAGATAGAGTACGAGAGCAGCCCCTGTGAGTAAATGGCAGCTAGGCTCTTATTATCTATGGAATTTGAGCCCTCGGTTGACCATGGGGACAGCTCCAACTCAAGTTGTTGTCCTTCAATCTTAGTTGTAGAGGGCGCCAGCTCAGCTCCAAGTTCAGTCGCCGTTTTCAATCTAGTTGTGGGGAGTGCAGCCCACCATCCTATGTGGGAGTCGAATCGGCAACCTTGTCATTAAGAGCACACGCTCTAACCAACTGAGTCGTCTGGCCGCTGCAGCTCAGCTCAAGTCATTGTCTTCAGTCTAGTTGCAGAGGGCACAGCTCACTGGCCCATGTGGGAATCGAACTGGCAGCCCTGTTGCTCAGAGCACACACTAATCAACTTAGCCAACTGAGCCCCACTTGTTGCTTCTGTTATTGTAGTGCTCCCCAGTCCCCTCTGAGTTGCTCAACACCGAGATCTCCATTGTTTCTGACAGTGCCCATAGGCAGGAATTTCTGCTCTGTTTTCCAAAACAGTCAGTCCCTTCAGGCGGAAATCTGGTGCTCTTCCTCTGTTTTGCCTGCCTCTTTCCCTGAGTAGGATCTCTGTGCCACACTACTAGAGTTGGGGGCAGGAATGTGGCATGCTGCTCCTGGAGTGGGTGTTGAGGAGACGGCAGCCCCCGATCTCATCAGCATGCCCAATGAGCCAGCCTGGGTGAAGGCAGTCAGGGCCTAGGATTCTTAATCTGTCTCATCTGGGGTAGAGCCCTTACTCTAAGAGTGAGAACTAGGTGAGGAAAGGGAGACCTGCCCAGAAGGGCACTTCACAGCGCACAGGACTGGGGAAGAGGCTGACAGCCTGTCCCTCCGAATGTGAAACTGTAGCCCAGGAGTCTAGGAGCTGGAGGGAGAGGGAATTCCCACCTTGCAGAGAACACACAGCTGAGTAGTTTCCATCACAGGGAGCTGGTGTGGATAGGAGATAGGAGCTCAAATGCCACAGATTCTCACTGTTCTTACTGAGATTTGATTTTTTAAAAATAAATATTTTCCCATTTGCTATATACCGTTAGGACGCTTTTCGAAGATTTTAAATGGTTATTTATTTTAATAATTTTTTTTCAGGAAATGATTGTTTCACTGGGTAGAGGGTCCAAGAACTCCTTATACCACCATTACAAAAGTTCCATCTTCATTGGTTATTTAATTTTTTTAAGATTTTATTGGGGAATTGGGGGAGGGGAACCAACCAAGTTGTTGTTCTTCAGTCTTTGTTGTGAAGGGTGCCAGTCACCATCTGGCTGCCCATAGGCAGCTCGTGGCCTCTAAGCTCAAGGTGCTGTGTTCAATCTTAGTTGTGGGTGGGTGTAGCCACCATCCCATGCGGGAGTCGAACCAGCAGCCTTGTTGTTAAGAGCGCACGCTCTATCCACTGAGCCATCCAGGCGGCAACTCAGCTCAAGGTGCCAAGTTCAGTCTTAGTTGCGGGTGGGCATAGCCACCATTGAACAGGCAGCCTTTTTGTGAGGAGCACGTGCTCTCACCAGCTGAGCCATCCTGCCATCTGTTGGCAGCTCAGCGGCACCTCAGCTTGGGTGCAGAATCACTGGCCCATGTGGGCATCGAACCGGTGGCCCTGTTGCTCAGAGCTCGCGCTCTTAAGCCAGCTCTTAACCAACTGAGCCACTTGGCCGGCCCCTCAGTGGTTATTTTGAAAACTGGATGTGGAAGGTTTAATGGACCAAAGGAGACCTCTATGAGATAGGGCTTACGGTGACTAGGCCAGCATTATAGTATCCTTGTTAGCAAGCTGAAAACGCAGTTTGGTAGCTCTGGGTCTTTGAGAGGTTTTAAAAAAGGAATATTTCAAAGTAATGTCTTCAATTTAGTTTGGTTCACCAAAATTTTATTGACATCCTCCCTTGGAATACCAATTTCATGGTGAGTGATCTTTGTTTTGCTTTTTAAATTTTAGGTTTTGAAACCCTGAGGCTCACGTTAATATATTACTTGTGGTTATCAGAATGTCCCATAGATAATATGGTTTGGTAATTAAAGCAGAAAACTGCAAGTCAAATTGCTCTACTCCCCAAGCTCTCACTCTCGTTCTCAATACCAATCTAGGAAATATTAGAAATCACTTAACTGCTAAATTGGTTCTCTCAGCTACAAAATGGAACTAGTAGTGTTTCATAAGGGTGTTGTGAAGCTTAACAAATATTGCTAAGCATTTGTTTCTGTGAAAACTCCTGTACTTGTTTTATTTTTAAAACATATTTATGTTTCTTAGACTTTAAAATGTGCCCATTAAGAGCTTGTATAAATATGTAAACTAGTTTAATGCAGTATATTTATATATATAGCCAAATGGAAAAGGGCAATAATGTAATTATAATGTTGATATATTTGATTTATATCCTGAGGAAATTGTGATTTTTTTTACAGTTAAAAGTATTGATTTTCATGTATTAATTGTCTAATAATCTGTTGCAGTGCCAAATAAAAAATTTGGTATAAAGTATTATATCATGTCTTCTTAGTAATATGTAATCTTGAAAAATATAATCTGAAATTAATACGTATCTATGTATTTTTTTCTTTTTTAATGATAGCCAAAGCTATGATATTGGGAAGATAGCACACGATTCTGTTGAGCCAGAAATGCTGGTAAGGATCACGTTAAATATTGTACAAGTAGGTTAAAGAAATACAGTTTATGTTATTGTTATAAAATTATGATAGTTTATCCCCCATTCTTGAGTAGATTTTCTATTGGGCACATCATTTAATATCTTGTGTATTAGTTTCTGTAACATTGATACACTAATAGAAACTACCCTACAGGTAGAGTCTTGTACCCATGAATTAATATATGTCAAGTGCTTAATCAGAGTTTGGCTATATAGAAGTTTTAGCTTTTATTATTGCACGTTAAAATTCCAGGTTTCCCCCTAACCACCCAGGTAGAACGTGCTTGGTATGGGAGTTAACTTTAATATTTAATCAATAAAAATATGGTTATGTAAACAAATATGATATAAAACTAAATAAATACACACCATAGCAAAATGGAATTTTTTTGAATATCCATTTCTGCTCCTTACCATTATAGCATCAATCAAATGTAACTGAATACCTATATATATCTAGCAGTCTGATAGATGGGTAATAAAAAAGAAGTATAAAACATGGCCTCTACCCTTAAAAAGCTTCTGTATAAAGTGAATACAATGGAATGTTACTCAACGTTGAAAAGGAAGGAAACTCTGACACATGAGTCTTGAGGACAGTGTGCTAAGTGAAATAAGGCGGTTACAAAAAGACAAGTACTGTATGATTCCACTTAGATGAAGTACCTTGAGTAATCAAATGCATAGAGACAGAAAGTGGAAAGGTGGCTGCAGGGGTTTGGAGGGAGGGGAACATGAGAGCTATTGTTCAATAGGTACAGTTTCAATTTTGCAAGATGAAAAGTATTCTAGAGATGTACGGTTGTGATGGTTGTACAACAATGTGAATATACTTAAAACTACTGAACCATACACTTAAAAATGGCTAAGATGGCCAATTTTATGTTATGTGTATTTTATCACAATGAAAATATATTGTGATAGTATGACAGAATGGCGTATTCAGTAGCAACGAGAATAAAAGAACAATAAGAATTGCAACAATATGGGTGGTCTGACATACAGTGTTGAATAAATAAAGCAAGATGTGAAGTCATACATACTGTGTGATTCCATAAATGGAAATGCCAAAAGCAGGCAGACTAATACATGGTGTTGGAGAGTCAGGTGATTTGTTACCCTTGTGTGAATACTGTCTGGAAAGAGGCGTGAGGTGAGCCTCCTATTGTCAATGTCCTGTTTCTTGATTTCTGATTCATTAACACACATGTGTTCACTTTGTGAAAATTTAAAGCTGTACTCTTGAAATTTTGGACTTTTTTTGTACCTTACACTTTGTACCTTACACTTTTTGGAAATTAAAATTTCAAAAATCGATTTAAAAAATGAGTGCAAGTCAAACAAACAAACAAACAAAAAAACAAAGCCAAGGGCCCGCCGAGTGGCTCAGTTGGTTAAGAGCTCACTCAAGCGTTTGAGCTCTGAGCAACAGCAGTTTGATTCCCCAGGCCGAGCTGAGCTGCCACTGAGCTGCCAACAGGTGGCAGGATGGCTCAGCTTAAAACAAAAACAAACAAACAAACAAAAAATGAGTGCAAGTGAAACATTTTGGGAAAAATAAACAATGAACTGTGTGGTACCAACCTGGAGTATGTAGAAGGGTATGCAGAAAGGGGGCTGTTAAGGTTGACCAGAGTAGTTGAAAAAGCCTTGTGGTGGGAAGACCTTGGAAAATAGATGGGGTCCACACAGGTAAAAGGGAGGGAGAAAGGAATACCAGGCAAGGGGTCTAGATGAGAAGACGTCTGGAGGAAGAAATGAGGATGGAAGACAGTATTTAATCGTGATGGAAATGTAATACTCATACTGCAAAGTATGGAGATGTGAGATTATGAAGTAGTTTTTTTTTCTTTTGGTTTTAAGTATTTTTTTAAAGTATTTTATTAAAGTATGGTTGGTGAAGTAGTTTTTCTTTCATGCTAGCTCAAGGTGCCAAGTTCAGTCTTAGTTGCAGTGGGCGTAGCCCACCATCGAACAGGCAATCTTGTTAGGAGCACGTGCTCTCATCAGCTGAGCCATCCCGCCACCTGTTGGCAACTCAGCAACAGCTCAGCTCGGGCGCAGCATCACTGGCCCATATGGGAACCGAACCAGTGGCCCTGTTGTTCAGAGCTCGCACTCAAGCCAATTCTTTTTTTTTTTAAGATTTTTATTGGGGAATTGTGGGGATGGGAACAATGCTGCGGAATTGGGGGGAGGGGAACAGACAAGTTGCTGTCCTTTTGTTCTTCAGTCTAGTTGTGGAGGACATCACTTCACTGGCCCAAGTTGGCACCATCATTGCGCTCTTCCTAGGCGAGGCAGATCAGTCGCCGGCTTCTGGACGGCCGCTCACTGCGGCTGCTGGCCGCTCACGCTGGCTGCAGCCCATGGCAACCCACTGCCACAGGGGCTGCAGCCTATGCCATCGCCGGCGATTCATGGCAGCCCAGCTCCAGGTTGAGCTGTTGTTCAGCATCTTAGCTGTGGAGGGCAATGTCACTGGCCCTCATATGTGGGATCCGAACCAGGGCCCTCTGGCATCCCAAGCCAGTTCTTAACCATCGCGCCACTCGGCCGGCCCCTCAAGCCAATTCTTAACCAACCGAGCCACTCGGCCGGACCCAGTATGTACTGTCTTATGTCCCCCTTCTTTTGCTTAACATAATAATTTGGAGATTCATCCATTTTGTTATATTTTTCTGATTGTTTGACCCTTTTACTATTACAAAATAACTCAGAGATGCCATATTCATAAAAGTATTCTAGGAGAGTTTTAAGTTCAGAGTTGTTCCACAATAATAATGATATTAAGTACATTATATTCATCTTACTTGATCCATCTTACTTTTTGAATGAAAAAACTCAGAGATATGATACCCTAAATGTCATCTCTCTGGTTTCACAGAGGCTTCATGTGCTTAACATATATGATATATTTTTTTATTGTTAGAAGATCACCTTTGCCTGGTCCTACTGTTTTTATTATACTTCGAGACAGATTCTTCATTGAAAGAGCACTTCTTTTTTTCAAAATGCAAATCTGTAGTTAAATATATCCACACTGAATAGAGTTACTCCCATTACCAATGTAGACCTGGCTGGAGAAACTGACTTAATTCAGCACTACGTTATCATTTTTAAAACTTAGCTGAGTTGGGAGAAATCTTCTCTCTAGGAAAGTATACCTGTTTCTACTGCCATGGTGGTATGTGTGCCTTGGTCCAATTGGTTAATGTCAACTAAGCTATAAAGTCTGAGAGAGGGATTATGTCTTTCTATTTATTGGGTTGTTGGAAAAATCATGACGCATTTTTGCAATGAAAAAATACATCAGAAAAAATACATCATGACTTTTCTGACAACCCAATACTTTTTGGATGGGGGGTTAATAAAATGCTATCTATACAGTAGGTGGTAAATGACTAAATTAAATATCGCTGTGCCTTAGCCTTAGTTTCCTTTATTTTTAAAATGGGGATGATAAAGTACTTTAATGCTAAACATGTTAAGAAAATAATGCAATTAACACAATTATATTAAATTTAAATAAGCTATTGCTATGAAATCCAGTGTTTTGTGTGGGTAACACAATGAGGAGACATATCCCAAGACTATGTGGTTACCTAAGAAAATGCTATTTCATAATGATGACTTATGTTTGAGGAGATGCCTGTCGCCATGTATGTACTAGTCAACTGTTGCATTGCAATTTAACCCGCAGTTGTATACTTTTTTCTATTTTCAATTATAGGCTAAAGTTCTACGTTTACTAGCCACTGCTTATTTGGATTGGGACGACACAGAATATTATGATAAGGCTCTCAATGCTATCAACCTAGCAAACAAGGTATAAGAAGTTTTTACTCTTGAATATTAGCTTAATGAATTTTTTGAAGCTTTGATTCACATTTTGAAATCCAGTTTGGACATTTCCTTCAGTATTCCTAGTTTTTAAAAAAAAACTTTATTTGGGAACAATGTGTTTTTTCAGGGAACAATGTTTTTTCCAGGACCGCTCAGCTCCAAGTTCAGTCACCATTTTCAATCTAGTTCCGGGGAGGGGGGCACAACCCACCATCCCATGCAGGAGTCAAACTGGCAACCTTGTTAAGAGCTCGAGCTCTAACCAACTGAGCCACCTGGCTGTCCCCCTACTTTTTCTTTTTAAACAAAAGATTGTAATAATCTTTTCTACAGCACAGAAAGGAGAAATAAAATATACCTCATTGACAACAGATACGTTAAAAAATTCTTTTGTACAAAACAGAAAGGCTTCTCTCTGCTGTGAGCTTTTTAGGGTAAAGGAGGAAATTATAAAATAGGCAGATAATGGAATTTAGTTTAAAAATGGTTTTCTTTCTCCTCATGCTCACACATACATGTGTACATGCATACATATATATGTACATGCATACATATCTCTACACTACTGGATAAGGAACACCAGTAGTCAGGCTGATGACCATTCAAAGAGAGATTCAGTTAAGATCAATATGTTTTACTCAATAAGACATACTTACTGATACATTTTAGAAAGAATTTTTTTCAACAAGATTAGAAGCATGAAAATGAATGGAGACATATACAAATGGGATCACAGAAAATGTACTCTTGTTTAGTATGGCTTCTTTCACTCACTATAAGTATTCTGAGAGTCATTCCTGTTGTGTGTATGTACGAGGCCTTTATTGTAGAGCAATATCTCATTTTATAGAGACACCGCATTTGCTCTTAAACCTTCTTTGTCTTTTGTTAATATAGTTACTTCAGCTTTCTTTTGACTAGTGTTATCATGGTGTATCTTGCTCCATTTTTTTCTGTTTATGTCTTTGTGTTTAAAGTATGTTTCTTGTAAACTGCATATGTTGGGTCTTAACTTTTTTTAATCCAATCTGACAATCTCTACCTTTTGTTTTGTTTTGTTTTTTTAGCTGAGCCATCCTGCTACCTGTTGGCAGCTCAGCGGCTGCTCAGCTCGGGCTGGACTCGACCCGCTGTTGCTCAGAGCTCAAACTCTTGAGCGAGCTCTTAACCGACTGAGCCACTCGGCCAGCCCTCTTAACTTTTTATTTTTAAGGCATCTCACATATGAATAACTATAATCATTTTTAAAGTTTGGACCTAATGAGTGCAGTGTTCATGTAGAGGTTAATTGGCTTCGTAGAGAGGAAAGTTCTTTTCTGAGGGCCTGTACTGCTCTTTTAATCTTAGCCAGCTGTTTAAAGATGTACCCTGTCAGGCAAAAGTGGAACCAGGCAAAAGATCACAGATGGCTTAGGGCCAGCTAACAAGAACTTGGAAAACCATTCAGAGTCCATTGTTATGAATAGTAAATATGACGGGCATAGCCTATAGAAAAGACAACGTTTTTCTATTTCATTTAACCATTGTTTACAAAGTACCTTAACTGTTATTGAAATCTCAAAAGAAAACAGTTCTAATGGATGTTTGGGGTTTTGCTTACCAAGACAAGAGTAGGGCTTTACATTCACACAGTTTAAGTATTGACTTTGCCATTAAGTGCTTGCCAGTGGTGGACATGTTTTCACATTCTTTTCCTTGTATTATTTCATTTAGATTGAATAAAATATTAGAAAATATCCTCAAGGATAGACCGGATGTTATGATCTGATCTTTTATAATTTTGATTTCCTTTGATCATGAGTCATCTTGCTGTGGTTGAGTAAAACAGGCAATTACCTGAGAATTGTCTTTGACCTTCTACACTTTTAACATCATTGTGATTTGTTTCTTTAAAATAGGAGCATGTAAACCTGGGTGGGTTTCTCTTAAAGATGAAAATCCTTTTGAAAGGCGAAACATCTAATGAAGAACTCCTTGAAGGTATCATCTCTGTGTGTGAAAAGCACACAATTTTGAAATATCGCTACCAATTTGTTAAATATAAGATCTTTTATAGTATAATTTGATGGTGACTGAGAAGGAAATTAATCACATAGGAAGGGAAGAAGATTGTTAGCCAGGAAGAAAAAGAGAAAGAAGATAGAATAGTAGCAAATTTAATGCATAGTAAAAAAGAACTGAATAAAAGCTGTTGGTTTTCTTTTAGTCTAGCAGAGAGTTACAACTGTCCAGCCTCCTGAAGTTGTCTATTACCATGAAGAAAGATTAGCTGTTGATTAGCTGTTGATGGAAAAAGCTTTTGTAATGCTGTGCTCTTCATAATTACTTGTATAAACATTGCTATTTGTTTTTCAAAATTCTTAAGGGACTAGAATATACACATCATAAAGCAAAGTAAACATCCTGATATACAGCTGTGGGTTATTTGGCAAGTTACTTAACTTTTCTGTGCCTTGCCTCAGTTTCATCATTAAAAGTGATATAATAATGTCCACTTCATTGTATTGTTTTGGTAATCCATGAGAAAATGTATATAAATCAATTAGCACCATACCTGGTGCATAGTGTGTATTAATATTATTGCAGTTATTATTATCACTGTTATTACTACTATGTAGATGTATTAAGCGAGGCAAAAGAATCTCTCTGTGCACACTGGCCCCTTACAGTTTGTCAATTATGTTTAGTCATAAAAATAACTTACTCTAAATTCTTTTAATGTATAAATGCTTTATTTTTTACTATATAAAAATATAGTTGTATTATAGAGCTGCATTATTTTTACTACATAACATTATATGTTAGTATGACAACTGATTATCAATGAATAATAATAATTCGTAATAATAGGACAATAATCAAATTTGGAAGTAGCTCTAAATTTAGTGCTAATTGAGTACTGCTGAAACTTTTCTGTGACCTCTAGAATCTTTACCAATTACTAAGAGACCTCAGCTGAAATGTACAAAGGATTCTGCATCTCTAGGTAACAGCATCATCACAGTATACACGGGTTGAAAAATGTTAGGGACTAGGAGTTGTCTTCCTTTGAACCACCATGCTCTTATCATATAATAATAGTATTGCCAAATCGCTTTTCCAAAGGATTGTACCAGGTTATTTTGCCATCCGTTTCAGAGTGCCTGTGGCACTGCACTCTCTCTAATTCTGGGTATTCTTACTTCATAAAAAGACTCTGATAAATTGTTAGGCAAGACATGGTATATGGCAAACATTTAGAAAGGACGTTTTGAACGGAGAAAAATTATTGAAAATAGCTAAGCTTCTTCAAAAATGAAACTAATATGACTATTTCATTTTTTCTCTTTGTTAGCTATCATGGAAATGCTACATTTTGAAATGCCTTTAGACTTCTATCTGAGCATTATTAAACTGCTGATGGATCATAAAAGGTACAGAAAAATTGATTTTCTTTTCTCTAGAGACTAACATTTTTCTAAGGTTTCCATGAACACATATTGGATATGTGTTTATATCTATCCTCTATCTGTCTGCCTCCATCCACATTTACAGAGCACAATATCTGCCATTGTGCTGATCAAATTAGAAGATGTAACTGCTTGCTTAATGATTTAAACCATCAATAGTCAAGTTATATTTAAAAATTACATTAAATTTAAAAAAGAATAAAATGAAAAGGGAATATGATAGTCATGACTTTATAAAACAGGGGTTACGCTAGGTTAACCTGCAGGCCAGTGTCAGGTGGAACAGGAAGGCACGGTCAAGTGCACTATTTTCATGGGCTCATTAATGTCAGAAGCACTTGCAGACCTCTTAGTGGTTCTCCAACATCAGTGTGCATCAGAATTACTGGGGAAAAGCACTTGAAAAGACGCTCAGCATCTCAGCCAGCAGGGAAATGCACACTGAAACCACAGTGACACACCACTTCACATCCACTAGGGTGGTTATAATAAAAAAGATAATAACAGATACTGAGAAGGATATGGAGACATTGGAAGCCTCATCCACTGCTAGTGGGGCTGTGACAGGGTATGGCTGCTTTGGAAACAGTCTGGTAGCTCCTCAGTAAGTTAAATCGAGAGTTACAGACCATATGACCAGCAGTTCCCATCCTGAGTTAAACAAGAAATGTATGTCCATACAAACACTTGTGTAGGAGTGCACTTAGTAGCGTCATTCTTAATACTCCAATGTGGAATCAACCAAAAAGTCTATCAACTGATGAATAGATAAACAAATGTGGTATACCCATACCATGGAGTATTATTTTATTTGGCAGTGCAAAGAAACAGTACTGACACATGTTACAACATGGGTGATCCCTTAAAAACATTATGCTGAGTGAAAACGCTAGCTACAAAAGACCACTACGTTTTATATCATTCCATTTATATGATAGTTTTAGAATACACAAATTTGTGGAGACACAAAGTAGATTATTGGTTGCCCAGGGCAGTGGGAGTTAGGCGAAAATGGGGAGTGACTGCTTATGGGTATTCGATTTCTTTTTGAAGTGATGAAAATGTTCTCAAATTGATTGGGTGGTGGTTGCACAACTGTGCTAATGGTTGCACATATACTAAACTCCATTGGGTTGTACACATTAGATGGATGAATTGTATGGTATGTGAATTATGCCTTTAATAAAGCTATTAAAATATAATCACTAGGGAACTAGATAAAAATATAGAGGCCAGGCCCCACCTTACTCCAACAAGGCCAGGCCTCTGTATTCTGTATTCGTTCTCCAGGGGGTTCTGGGAACCACTATTTTAGACCACAGGCCAGGTAGTAAATAGCGTCTTTTAGGCTTTGTGGGCCATAATGTCTCTGTCACACCTACTGAATCTGCTGTTGTAGTGTGAAAGCAGCCAGAGACAATCTATAAATAATTGAAAGTGGCTGTGTTCCGATAAAACTTTATTTACAAAAACCGGTGGCTGTTTGGATTTGGCCTGCAAACTGTAGCTTGCCAACCATTGTTTGTATGACCAGTCTCTTACCTGGCACATGACTTCTTGGATGAAATGTCATTCAGCTTCTTCTGGAGAACCTGTGGAAGAGATTATTATATTTTTATGCCTCATATAGAATTGATACATATTTTCCAGTAATTTCTAAGGCTGCTAGTTCTGCCATGCGGTAGCATCTAAATCCTTTACTTGACAGCTCTTCCCCAGTTCATTCTAACACTGTTACTAATAAGCTCACTTCCTGGATGTCACTTGCAGTTTTTATAAGTATGGTAACTAGAAATGAACACAGCTCTCCCCATCTAACCAACAACATACCTTTCATGTTCTGAATATTCTAAACCTGCACTATCTGATATGGTAACAACTAGCCACATGTAGCTATTTAAACGTAAATTAATTAAAATTAAACAAAATAAAAACTTTGGTTCCCTCAGTCACACTACGTACATTAAGTCTCAGTAGCCACATGTGTCTGCCGGCTCTCATTGGACAGCATTTCTATTATCACAGGAACTTCTACCGGCCAGCACTGTTCTAGATCCTTTGTTTCTTTTCATGCAGCCAATGCTTAAATTAACTCTTTTTCCAGCAGCCATGTCACATGGTTAGTTTACTAGGCTTACAAAACTAGATCTTTACAGTATCAGTTGCTCTTAATCTCTGATTTCCACATGTTCTACTTTTATAGTTGAATCAAGTCCTCAGTAGCTGCACTGAAAGGAAAAACCTAGTTCTTCCCTACTATGTGGTTTTCTCCTATGTATTTCTTCCCAGTGAGTCTGTCTCCTTTACTATTTACACAAAACATTGGACCTCTGGTCACTAAATGTGTGGAGGTTTTTCCCCACACCAAGTAATTTTCTGTGACACCAGCTGGGTGTCCTGCAGTTTGACTCAATTCTGATACTATCTACCTGGACGTAGTGTCAGATCCCACAAGTTAAGGGCTCAGTTCCACAAGACTGGCCCCTGCCCCCATACACATTTCAGGTGCCACTCGCAAGCCCAGGTCACCACCTGTGTTTCTGACCAACCAGCTGTAGATCAGAGGTTCCAATAATTCCTTCCTTCTGTTCGATTAATTTGCTAGAGCGGCTCACAGAACTCAGGGAAACACTTAGGTTTATCAGTTTATTAAAGGACATGATAAAGGATACAGGTGACCAGCCAGATGAACAAATAGGGCGAGGTCTGGGAGGGTTCTGAGTGCAGGAGTTTCTGTCCCCATGGAGTTGGGGTGCATAATCCTCCCCGTGTGAATGTTGGCCAGCCTAGAAGCTCTCTGAACCCCATACTGTTGGGACTTATGGAGGCTTCCTCATGTAGGCATGATCAACTATTAATTCCATTTCTAGTCCTTCTCCATTCTCTGGAGGATGTGAGGGTGCGGCAGAAAATTCCATGGTTCTAATTATGGTTTGGTCTTTCTGGTGACTTGCCCTCATCCTGGAGCTGTCCAGGAGCCCACCCAGAGTCATCTCAGTAGGAAAAAAGATGCTCCTAGTGCTCTTACCACTTGGGAATTTACAAAGCTTTAGGAACCCTGTGTCAGGGATGGGGTTTTACAGTTAGGTCTGTGGTCCATTTGACTTTATTTTTGTATATCTGCATTCTTGGAATAAACCCCACTTGATCATGATGTATTATACTTTTTATGTATTGTTAAATTTGATTTGGTAAAATTTCGTTTAGAATTTTTACATGTATGTTCATGAGGGCTATTGATTAGTAGTACTATTTTCTTGTAATTTCTGTATTTGGTTTTTGTATTGGATTAATGATGGCCTAATTGAATAAATTGAGAAGTAAAGCTTCCCTTCTAATTTTCTGAAAGAATGTATGCTAAATTGGTATTACTTCTTCCTTAAAGATTTGGTAGAATTAAACAGGGAAACCATTGGGCCTGGAAGTTTCTTTGATGGCAAGGTTTTTAACTATATACTCAATTCCTTTAATAGATGTAGTGCTATTCAGGTTATCTAGTTCTTCTTGAGTGAGGTTTGGTAATTTGAGTCTTTCAAAGGAATTGTTTCATTGAAGATCTAAAATATATTGAAAGAAAGTTGTTTATGATATTCCCTTATTAACCTTTTAACATTTGTAAAAACCTAGTGATGTCATCTCTCTTGTCTTGATGTTGGTAATTTGTGTCTTCTCTCATCCTTGGTTAGTCTGGCTAGAGGGTTATCAATTTTATTGATCTTCCCAGGGAACCAGCTTTTGGTTTCATTGATTTTGCTATTTTCTTTTTCATTGACCTCTGCTTTGATATTTATTATTCCTTTATTGTGCTTACTTTGGGTTGTGTTTCCTCTTGTCCTTTGAGTTCCTTCAAGTAGAAGATGATATCATTGATTTAAGACCTTTCTTTTTTTCTATAAGAATTTACTACTGTTAATTTTCCATGAAGTACCACTTGAGCAGCACCCCACAAATTTTAAACATGTTTTCATTTTCATTCAGTTCAACACACATTCAAATTTCTCTTTCAATTTTGTTATTTGGCTCATGGCTATTTAGAAGTGTGTTATTTAGTTTCCAAGTAGTTGGACATTTCACCAAAGATCTTTCTGTTACTGATTTCTAATATAATTCCATTTGGCCAGAGAACATACTTCATATAATTTGAATTTTTTGAATTACTGAGGCTTGTGGTATAGCCTAGAATATAATCTATTCTGGTAAATGTTCCATGTGCGCTTGAGAAGGAAGGATGCTCTGCTGTTGCTGGTTGTATTTTTAAGCATAAGGATAACTGCAGACTTGTTGTAGATGTTCTTTATCAAGTTGAAGAAGTGGCCCTCTATTCTCACCTTTTTGAGAGTTGTTTTTTTTAAAAATCATAAATTGGTGTTGTTCTGTCAAATACTGCTTCTGCATCTGTTGATATCATGTTATCTTACTTCTGTAGTCTCTTAATAAGGTTAATTGCAACAATTATTTTTCAAGTATGGAACCAGCCTTGCACCCTTGAAATAAACATCACTTGGTCATGGTGTTGCTTCTTCGAATATATTGCTTCTTTCTATTTGTTAATATTTTGCTAAGGATCTTGGCATCTGTATTCATGAGGTACGATATTGGTCTACAGTGTTCTTACTTTATACTGCCTTTGTCTGACTTTGTTGTCAGGGTAATGCTGTCTTGATAAAATGAATTGGGAAGTGTTCGTTCATTCCTCTTCTATTTCTGGAAGATATTGTACAGAATTGGTGTTAATTCTTCAAAAATTTGGTAGAATTCTTCAGTGAAACTATGTCAGCCCACAACTTCTTTTTCAGGAGTTTTTATATTACGAGTTCAATTTCTTTAATAGTTACAGGATTATTCAAATTATGTATTTTATTCTGTCAAGTTGTATTGGGCTTTTTTTGCTTTGCGGGGAATTGGCCCATTTTCATCTTACTTGTTAAATTTCTGTGTGTAGAATTGTTCATAGTGTTTCCTTATTATCTTTTTTTTTTAGTTTCAGGTGTACAACACAGTGCAATAGTTATACTTTTAACTCCTCAAAGTGACAGCCCCCTTCCCCCAATCCACCGCCCCACTCCACTCCCTCCCCTGATATCGTACATATCTATCACAATTCCCTTGACTCCACTCACACACTATACTCCACATCCCATGAATATATACATATTCAATTATAGTTGACATAAAATATTATACAACATCAGCTTCAGGTGTACAGTGCAGTGATCAAGCCTCTACCCCATTCATGAAGTGGTCTCCCTAACAAGACATGTGACCATCTGACACCCTACAAAATATTCACAACATTATTAATTATATTCCCCGAACTGTCTTTCATGTCCTTGTGGCAATATTATAGTTAACTATTTATGTTGTCTAATCCCTTCTCCTTCTCCCTCATCCCCAACCCACTCCCAACTTGCAGCCATCAGTTTTTCCTCTATATCTCTGAGACTATTTCTGTTTACTTTGCTCATTCATTCAGTTTTTAAGATTCCACATATAAGTGAGATCATATGGGATTTGTCTTTCTTCGACTGACTTATTTCACTTAACATAATAGTCTCTAGGTCCATCCATATCATTGCAAATGGTACGATTTCATTCTTTATAGCGGAGTAATACTTCATTGTGTAAACGTACCACAGTTTCTTAATACAGTCGTCTACCGATGGGCATTTCAGTTGTTTCCACGTCTTGGCTATTGTAAATAGTGCTGCAATAAACATAGGGGTGCATATATTTTTTCGAAATAGTGTCTTGGGTTGCTGTGGATAGATACCCAAAATTGGAATTGCTGTGTTATATGTTAGCTCCATTTCCAGTTTTTTGAGATACCTCCAAACTGATTTCCATAATGGCTGCATCCTTATTATCCTTTTGATGTACAAGTATGCAGTGTCTGTAATGATATCCCCTGTTTCATTCCTGATATTGGTCATTTGAGTCTGGTCTTTTTTTATTCCTTAGTCTTGCTAGAGTTTTGTCAATTTTATATGTATTTTTTGAAGGACCAACTTCAACTTTTTGTTGCATTGATGTTTTTTTCTGTTTTAATTTTATTGATTTCTGCTCTTATCTTTATTATTTACTTCTTTCTGCTTGCTTTGGGCTTATTTTGCCCTTCCTTTTCTAGTTTCTTGACAATGGGAGCTTAGCTTATTGATGTGAAACTTTTCTTCTTTTCTGGGTAAGCCTTTAATGATAACAAATTTTCCTCACAGCTCTGCTGTAGCTGCATCCCACAGACTTTGATATATTGTTTTCATTTTAACTTGGTTATCTTTCTGTTATTGATTTCTGTTTAATCCGTGTTATCAGAGAACACACTCTGTATGATTTCCATTCTTTTAAATTTCTTAAGGTGTATTTTATTTATGGCCGAGAATATGGCTTATTTGGTAATTGTTCTGTGGAAACTTGAAAAGATAGTGTATTCTGCTGCTGTTTAATAAAGTCTTCTGTAAACATCAATTAGATACTGTTGATGAGTTATCAAGTTGTTATATATATCTTTGCTGATTTTTGTCTATGTCTATGAATTTTTGAAAGGGAGTGCTGAAGTCCTTAACTGTGGATTTGTCTGTTTCTTCTTTTAGTTCCATCAGGCTTTGCTCGTGTGCTTTGCAGCTCTATGCATGTGTCTGTGTGTCGAGTTAGGCTTATCAGATCATCTGTAGTAATAATCATGGCTGAGATTTATTACAAAGAAAGGGTCCAAAACAAAATCAGTAAAAGTAAAGGTAAAAGGCACGTGGAGCAAAGTTGAAAAGGACACAAGGCATGAGCTTTCAAGAGTTCTCTCTCAGTACAGTTGCACAGGGCATGCTTAATTCCTCTAGTGATGGGTTGTGACCACAGGTGTGAACTGTTGTTTATCAGGGAGCTCATTAGAGACTCAATCCCCAAGCTTTAAACGGGTGCTGGTCATGTAGGCACCCCTACCTTGCACACAGTAAGAATCCAGATACCCAGAAGGGAAGTAGATATTCAGTATAAACCATCTTGTTTGCACAGTCTAGACCAGAGGTCGTCAAACTTTTGAGACAAAAGAGCCGCCAGTGGTCAACAAACTGCGGCTTGCGAGCCACAGGCTCTGAAGTAAAATTGAAAATGAAAATGAAACTCTCATAGTTTCATTTATAAAATTTTTACAGGATATTATTCACATAATGGTGAGTATGTAAAAATATATTTACAGCTCTCGAATAATTTTTAAATTGTTGTGAGGGACAGGATTGGGTCTTCCAGGGGTCGGCAAACTTCTGAGATGGAACGTACCCAAAGAGCCGCATGTGGCTTGCGAGCCGCAGGTTGCCGAACCCTGTTCTAGACATAGTGAGCGACCCTTATTATTAAGGGAAATTTTATATCAATGTAGGGAAGGAACTGTTCACCAGCCAAGTGACCAGATGTCAGCCAAGGGTCAACCTTGCAAGCAGGCCTTTCTAAGAATAGACAGTCCCAGGGCTGCTAGGTGAACTCTTCTGTACACTGTGTCATTTTTCAATGTACATATTCTTACCAAGAAATAAAGATAAAACTGATGTGCATACACCCCAAAGCTGTAATTTCTGTAAATTAGCAATTCCAAATCCTTTTTAATATGCCTATTGCAAGATTATGTATTTATCTTCATTTTTATTTCTTTACCTGAATTGCTTCCCTATTTGTTGTTCAGCCTCAAAATGTTCTTTCATTTGCTTTCTTTTCTTCTAATCCTTGAGTTTTTTCCTCCTTCAGTCTTTTTCCTTCATTAATTGTTTTATCTTTCAATTGCATTTCAGTAAAGTACTAAGTTTTCTTTCCTGCTAATGGTTTATTCACATAGTCTGAAAGAAACACAGAAAGTAAAGGATCATCTGGTTTGGGTTTTCAGAAGAGATTACTAAGGGGGCTGTTCCTTTTCAGCAGACCCCTGAGGGATGAGGGCTCTAGGGAAAAGGTAGAGAAGACATCATGCCCAGGTAACAGATTACTGAGAGCACACACCAAGAGGTTAAGTCCTGTGGACAGGGGCCAGGTCTGGATAGAGACAGGAAGGCTGCTGAAAGGCTGGGTGGGACCAGTAGAGACAACAGAGAGAATGCGGATTTGCTGCCTGGGTCAGAGCTTACACTGAGCTGTGAATGCCCTGACTGGCCTGGTTGGGTGGGTAAATGATATAATTTAAGATTAGCCTTTCAGGGGAAGATGACTGCTTCTTTACAGAAATGTCGATTTAAGTCCTTTGCCAACTTTAAATCAGGTTGTTGGGGTTTTTTGTTGTTGAGCTGTAGGAGTTCTTTATATATTCTATTCTGTGTGTTAACCCTGTATCAGCTAAGTGACTTGCAAGTATTTTTTTCCAATCCATACATTGCCTTTTCACTCTGTTGATTATGTTCTTTAATACACAGAAATTTTAAATTTTGATATAGTTTAATTTGTCTATTTTTACTTTTGTGCTTTTGGTGTCATATCCAAGAAATCATTGCCAAATCCAATGTTGTGAAGATTTTCCCCTATGTTTTCTTCTAATAGTTTTACCACTAATATTTAGGTCTTTGATCCATTTTGAGTTCATTTTTGTGTATGGTGTAAGGTAAAGATCCAATTTCATTCTTTTGCATGTGGACATCCTGTTGTCCCAGTGCCATGTGTTAAAAAGACTGTTCTTTTCCCCATTGAATTATCTTGACACCCTTGTTGAAAGTTTTTTGCCCATATATGCAAGAATTTATTTCTGGATTCTTTAGTCTATTTCATTGGTGTATATGTCTGTCTTTATGCCAACACCACACTGTTTTGATTACTGTACCTTTGTGGTAAATTTTGAAATCAGGAAGTGTGAGTTCTCTAGCTTTGTTCTTCTGTTTAAGGATTGTCTTGGCTCTTCAAGGTCTCTTGAGATTCCATATGAATTTTGGGATAGAGTTTTCCATTTCTGTAAAAAAGTGTCATTGGGATTCTCATAGGGATTGCATGAAATCTGTAGATTGCTTTGGGAGTATTGACATCTTAATAATATTAAATTTTCCAGCCCATTAACTGTTTGCATTTTTAAAAAACCAAAATATACTGGTGTATTATTAGTGTATTCAAGCATATATAAAGTTTTTAAAGAGTTGTTGGCAAAAGGAACTGGTAAATTCCTTGTTTTTCTTTTTCAGTTTTACTGAGATATAAATACCAACCAGCTTTGTATAAGTTTAAAGGTGTGTAGCATAATGACTTGAGAAGGTGGTCAAAGTGTACAAACCTCCAGTTATAAGATAAGTAAATATTAGAGATGTACTGTGCCACATGGTGACTACAGTTAACACTGCTGGGTGGTATATTTGAATGTTGCTAAGAGAGCAGATTCTAAAAATTCTCATCATGAGTGACTGGTACGTTTCTAATGTCAGTTCATGCATCTTCACTGGATCTCATGATCCAGTTTTTATAAATTGGCATCATTTTTGGAGAAAAAGCATAAATAAGGTATTAGGAGAGAGATGATTATGTTACTATAGGTGTTCATGGAAAGGAAATGTTTGTGGCTTAATAAATAAAAGAGGAATTGAATTAAATGATTTATTTTGACAAATAGGCTTATTTAGACCTTTAATAATATTTCCTAAGCCCAGATATAGTTTTATCTTAACTGTTTTGATTATACTCAAATAAACTTTAGTCCTATTGATAAAAAAAACACCCAGTTATTCTATTCATAACTCTTTACAACTGTGTCTCATTGCACAGAGACTCTTTTGGCTTTTATGTCCTGAAGTTGATCTGTGAACATTTTAAGTCATCAGAAAATATTGGAATAGCTTTACTGTTCCACGTTGACATACTTATACAGAAGAAAGAAGAACTACTTGCCAAGGAGAAGATTGAAGAAATCATTATAGGTCAGTAGGATTTCTACAGTTATTTTAGAAAGGCGTTAATATGCATGTAATTCTAAGATAGATGTCAAAACAGTAGCAAAATCCTCAGGTCAACAGACTTTTCCTTTTTCTCACTTCTTTTTTTTCCCTAATAACCTTTAACTGTAACGCCTCACCTATCCAGATTGCCCCTGTTTGGCAAGCTAGAATGAGAAAATAAGCAAGAAATATCAACAAAAACAGACAAACCTCTGAGCTTTAAAACTCATGTGTAGTGGAAAATTGTGATGTTTGGAAGCGTAATTTCATGTTTCCAGTTTGATCTCAATTTAGCTGTGTGCCTTCAGGCAAGTCAATAATATCTCTGGACCTTGTTTTTTTCTGGCTATGAAATTAAGTTTGTGAACTACATTCCTAGTTTTTAACTTCTTTTTGGCAGCAGCATCGTTTTATGATGTAATCTTATATGAACCCTGCCCCAAATAAAATACACTGGAGCTGCTCTGGTTAAAGCAGAGATGTAGAGCCAAATGTTAGCATTCCCCTGCTTTTCTGTACAGCCCTATATCCTGAAGAGCACAGATAGTATGATCCCTTTCTTAGAAAATTCTTGCCTCAATCTCTTCTTCCAACTCTACACACACATATAGAGAGATATTACTGGAATGATAGTCGCTAAATGTTAACACTGGGATTTATTTTGAGTGATGGCATTTTAGGTGATTTGGTGTTCTCTTTATATTTTACCAGATGGCCTGAATTTTTATAAGCATGTGTCATGTTTTTATAAAAACAAACATTGATATTTTTAGATAAAAAATCTTTTGACTAGGGCCGGCCGAGTGGCTCAGTTGGTTAAGAGCTCGCTCAAGAGTTTGAGCTCTGAGCAACAGCGGTTCGAGTCCAGCCCGAGCTGAGCAGCCGCTGAGCTGCCAACAGGTAGCAGGATGGCTCAGCTTAAAAAAAAAAAAAAAATCTTTTGACTAGATAATCTCTAAGAATCTTTTGAACTCTAGAGTGCATGAGCCATATTTTACTGATGACACCCTCCCTCCAGACCCTTACTAAGAATTCAGTTACTTTTAGAACCAATTTTAATAAGCTCGATCATCTGGTTTTCCAACGCTTAGCATTTTAATGGTAGCATATTACAAAGAGTGAATGGGTCTACAGGGAAATATACAACTAACCTGACCACGAGGTAAGAAAAAAACTCTACAAATTTTATAAAAGTTTCAAATATTTTAAAAAATGTATAATAACTTGTACTATATAATAATTCTCAAAGGCATCTCTGTGATATATTAATAGCACAATAAAACACAATAATTGTTAGTGCTGTTGGCCTTGAATGGTCAAAAAAAGGTTAATTTGTGCTTCAGAAAACTAGAAAGTATGTTTGCAAAAACATAATTCATAAAACATAATTTTTAGAAAAATTATGGAATTAATGAAATGATTTAGACTTTTTAAAACAAAAACTGTTTTGTTTAATGAAAGCAAATTGTTAGCCAAATAGAAAACTTGGTTATCCAGAATAACTCATTTTCCTAAGATTATAGTTAGCCAAAGTTTATTGTAATATCTGATTACACATTTATGCTTTCAAAGCATTATAATAGTTTAAGTAGATACATTAAGTAGCTTTTTACTCTCATGTGGATATTTTTAAAATCTTTATTAAATTGGGGTGACATTGGTAAGTGAAATTATATAAGTTTCAAGTATACATTTCTGTAATACTTTATCTGTATATTGCATGTGAGTATTTTTTTAACTAAGTCATGGAACAAACTATATCTGCTGTCTGGGCATGGGGGTCAGAGACTCTCAGTGTTTTAAGCAGTACTTTTGTGGAAATCGATAGTGCCAAAGGGGTGAAAGAGAAGTGGGTGTAGAATTCTATTATTGTTTTAATTTCTATTATTGTTTTAAACTTTACCTTAATGTGTGCTAATATATTTGAACCTTGTAAATGTCTAGACCAGAAACAATCAGGCACAAGTTACAATTTAAAGTAATAAAGTTTATGTGTAAACGTGGTCTTAAAGTATTTTACAAAGGCTTTAAGGTATAATTGGCCTTTCTTGTGAGCTTGATCTGATCTACTTAATACATAAAAATATAAGCACTGCTGTTTAATGATTTCTAGCATTGCTTCCTGTTCATTCACAATAACATTAAGGCATCAGATGATGATCAAATTTGGAACATGGAAAATATGTTAAAGGGAGATTAGGCTGGAAAACTATCACAGATTGATGGGCGAATTACTGTGATTCTACTCAACTCTGATTGTATTGTATAATCAATTTTGCTAGCAAACCTACAATTGATGATGAAAACCTGTCTGAATGAGATTGTGTTTGTAGCCATTACTTAAAGATTATAGGTTCTGAATATAGTTAGCTCTTTTTATTTAATGTAATAGATCTTGATTCTTGTTTTAAGATTGTGAGTTTTTTGTGTTGTTTTTTTTTCAGGTCACCAAACAGGAAGACAACTGACAATACAAGCAATAGGCTATTTACATGACATTCTGTGGGAAAAAGCTGCCAAAAGTTTTCAGGTTTGGGAATAATCTTTTTTCATGCTTTATATTCTTTCTCTACACTAACAAATAAAACAGTGTGTTCACTATAAAAATCATATACTTAGAACTCAACTAGAGAGGTGGTTGTGTTTGGGTTGCCTAAAAAAGAAAACAGTACCATTTTTTGTTTCTAAGGGTGACTTGAAAAAATTAGGGTCAAATGTAGAGATATCTGTGTGATTTTATTATTTCTTTTTAAAATTTAGGAACAAGATTACGCTGATGCCTTACTCTGGTACTGTTATTCTCTGAAATTTTATGAATGTGATCAACGGGATCTGAACTTGCCCAAGCTGAAGAGGAATTTAGCTTCCTGTTACCTGCGTTTGGAACAATTTGATAAGGTCTTTTGATTCATTTTTTAATACATTTTTAATTTTTCAATTACAGTTGACATACAATATTACATTACTTTCAGGTGTACAACATAGTGATTGGACATCTGTATAAATTACAAAGTGATTACCCCATTTACTTCCTCCACCATCTTAACTGGAAGCCTCTGAATGGTTGAGATTTTAAATAGGGTGGCCAGGAAAGAACTCGGTAAGAAGGTGTTTTTTTAGTGGAGACCTGAGGAAGTGAGGGATCTGGCTATGTGGCTATTTGAAGAAAAGAGCATTTCATACAGAAGGAATAGCAAGTGCAAAGGTAGAACTATATACCTGGGTTATTTGAGGAACAGCAAAGATACTAGTGTGCTGGAGCAGAGGGAATATTAGGAAAAGTAGATGTTTTTAGGGAAGTAGTGGAAACAGGTTGTGTAAGAAAGACATTATATTATAGTTCACTGTAAATATTTATGTTATTAACTCCAAGGAGTTGGGGAGCCATTTGGGGTTTTGGGGCAGGGGAGTGACATGGTCTGACTTGTATTTTAATAACATCACTCTGGCCTCTGTGTTGAATAGACTGTGGTGGGTGCTACGGTCGAAGCAGGGAGACTGGTTAGGTGGCCATTGCAATAATCTAGGCAAGAGCTGATGGTGTCATGATCCAGGGTAGAAGTGTGGATGGTGAGAAGTGGTCAGATTCTAGAGAAATTATAAAAGTAAAACTGGTAGAGGGCTGGCCGAGTGGCGCATTGGTTAAGAGCTGGCTTGGGACACCAGCTCTGAGCAGTGGGGCCCCGGTTCGGATCCCACATGAGGGCCAGTGACACTGCGCCCTCTACAGCTAAGATGCTGAACAACAGCTCAACCTGGAGCTGGGCTGCCGTGAGTCGCTGGCGACAGCGTAGGCTGCAGCCCCTGCTGCAGTGGGCTGCCATAAGCTACCATGAGTGGCCGGCAGCCAGAGTGAGCTGTTGACAGCTGGTGTGAGCTGCCAAGAGCCGGCGTGAGTGGCCGTCCAGTGGCCGGCGACTGATCTGCCTCAGCCGAAAAGAGCACAATGGTAATACCAACATGGGCCAGTGAAGCAACGTCCTCCACAACTAGACTGAGGAACAGAAGGACAACAACTTGTCTGTTTCCCTTCCCCTGATTCCCCAGCGCTGTTCCCCTCCCCTAATTCCCCAATTAAAAAAATGTCACATTTCTTAAAAAAAAAAACAACTGGTAGAATTTTCTGACATACCAGATGTAGGATAGGAAAGAAAGAAGATATGAGGATGACTCGAAGCTTTTGGCCTCACTACCAACTCCCCTCTTGATGATTTTTGCACCTATGATTCTGTAAATTGCTCTTATGAAGATCACTAGTGACCTTTAAATGATTAAGTCTAATGCTCTTTTCTCAGTCTTCCTTGCCTTTTGATCTCTAGCGAAAAACAAACAAACAAAAAAACAGTATAACACTGTCAACCGCTTCTTCCCTCTGGAAACTTTGTCTTTGTGTTCTATGACATCTCTTAATCTTATTGCTCTGACTGTTCCTTTTCTATTTCTGTTACTTGCTAATCTTTTTTCACCAAATAAATGTTATCATGTTCACCATTTTATCTCTAATACCCACAAACGTGCTTGTTATGGTAACTTTTCAATAAAAATTTGTTGAATGAATTTATTCTCTGATCCCTTCTTTTCTTTTATACATGTTCCCTTCAGTAATAAATACATCTACGGTTTTCTTAGCTTCGACTCTTCATTCCTGAATCCAATCTCTAGTTCTGATCTCTCTCATTGCCCACATTCACTCCTCTACTGTCTTTTGGTATATATCCAGCTGTCAAAGACTGAAATCTTAGATTCATGGATTCCTTCTTTTCCCCCTGTATTCCATCATGTGCCAAAATCTGGTCAATTCTACCTCTGCAATATTTTTACCAGCTATCTCTCCTTCTATCTTCACCTCACTACCCTAGTCCAAGCCCTCATTACCTCTAAGACTATTGGAATAATCTTCTGATTATTGTTTCTTGCTCTGTAATCTTCAGTGGCTCCTTGTAAATAAAGACCAAATTCCTTACTACCTAATGTCCTCCATAATCTTTAAATACAGCAATCCTATTTTGTTTCTTTTATATGTGACCTGTTTGTCTTCAACTGGAGTACTTGCCACTTTCTAACCATGGTCTATTCTTTTCTACCTCTGTGCCTTTTCCCATGCTTCTCCATTGCAAATTACCTCTTCCCTGCATCCCTACCTTTTAAAATTCTGTTTTCAAAATCTAGCTCTTAATGACAGCCTTAGATTCCTAACGAAATCTCTGACACTTGCTCTTCCTCTAAGACTTAGTAGCACTTCTATTTATACCTAGGTACTTATGTTCTGTCTTGTATTCTAGTTATTTGTATACATGCCCAGCCCCCTATTAGATTACCACCTCCTTGAGGACAAGAGCCATATCTTTATTTTCCCTGAAACAGCATAGAGCCTAATGCATAGTAAACACTCATTATTTTAAGAAATAGTTATAGAGATTCAATAAATACCTGTCAGTCCATTTCCTCTGACATGGGAATTTCATTTTTTCATGCTATTTCTGTCCATGCTACTGTGGATAATTGGAAATTAAAAGTGATAAAGATCTGTGCGTGCCCTCGATTTCAGAACTGAGGGAGATTATGTTGTTTAAAAATTCACCCCAGGGCCAGACGAGTGGCGCGTTGGTTAAGAGCTGGCTTGGGACGCCAGAGGGTCCCGGTTCAGATCTCACATATGAGGGCCAGTGACACTGCCCTCTACAGCTAAGATGCTGAACAACAGCTCAACCTGCAGCTGGGCTGCTGTGAGTTGCCTGCTGCAGTGGGTTGCCATGGGCTACCGTGTGTAGCCAGCAGCCAGTGTGAGCGGCCAGCAGCCGCCGTGAGCGGCCATCCAGAAGCCGGCGACTGATCTGCCTCACCCGGGAAGAGCGCAATGATGGTGCCAGCTTGGGCCAGTGAAGCAACGTCCTCCACAACTAGACTGAAGAACAAAACAACAGCAACTTGTCTGTTCCCCTTCCCCCAATTCCCCAGCACTGTTCCCATCCCCCAATTCTCCAATTAAAAAAAATCTTAAAAAAATAAAAAATTCACCCCATTATTTCTTTCTCTAGTTTAGTTCCTTACTCTTTGAGAAGTGGGAAACACATTTCATTTTATTTTGCTTTAAAATTAAATATTGAACCATAAGTCAGAAGTTAATTTGGGCTGGTCAGAGGAGTTGAAGAATATATTGCTCTGAACACTCAGTAGATTATGTTACAGATTCATTAGTTCATACATTTGGCAACATCGTTTTGAGGTAATGCATCAGATATAGGTAATTTCTTTGTTTTTTTTAAGTTGTATAAATGTAAATTTTTAATTGCAATTATTCATTGAAGATCCCCAGTATATTACATGAGACAATATTAAACTATGTAGTTTCATAGACACCAACTCTGCCTTTGGGGGAGTTCCTAGTACCCTAAGCCTAGTACCCTAATTTTATTACATTATTTTGAGGATTTTTAAAAAAATATTTTATTGGGGAATTTGCGGAACAGTGTTGGGGAATCAGGGAAGGGGAACAGACCAGTTGCTGTCCTTTTGTTCTTCAGTCTAGTTGTGGAGGACGTTGCTTCACTGGCCCATGTTGGTATTATCATTGCGCTCTTCCCGGGTGAGGCAGTCACTCGCTGGCCATTGGACAGCCGCTCACAGCGGCCCATGGCAGCTCACGAAAGCACATGCCAGCTGCCAGCCAGCCCCACTGCAGCCTACGCCGTCACCGGTGACTCACGGCAGCCCAGCTCCAGGTTGAACTGTTGTTCACCATCTTGGCTATAGAGGGCAGTGTCACTGGCCCTCATGTGGGATCCAAACCGGGGCCCTGCTGCTCAGAGATGACATCCCAAGCCAGCTTTTAACCAATGCACCACTCGGCTGGCCCATTTTGGGGATTTTTAAATGTTTGGTTTGTGCAGTTCATAGGCTTGAATGGACAGATCTAGTATGGGGAAAATGAGCTTGGGTTCTAAGTGTAGGAGTGATTTATCACAAATTGATATAATGGGATTTTGCTGTAAATCATAATAAAAACCTTAATTTTCATTAAGAGATGGATAATAGATGGTTTTTGGGATAGTCTGTGTAAGTTAATGGTAATGTACAATTGAGCATCCTGTGACTCAGTACAGAAATCCCATCCTCAGCTTGCAACTGTAGTTTAGGTACATGAGTGTCATTAGTACTGCTGTAGATCAGTAAAACTAAAGCACAATCTCAAAAGCCAGTATGGTGATCAGACTGACAGCAGCCACAAGATGAGGCTATTTATAGAATATTTATACGACCTAAAGGGAACACAACCATGTCTCATGTGCTGTTTTTATATTTGTTCTATTTACTATATGAAGTTCTAAAAAGCATACTTTCCATTACAGGACTGAAAATGAACTTGTGATCAACATAAGTAAACTAGTAATGTTCACTAGATGGCACTGTGGCCTCTGTTTGTACTAGAACAGCTTGTAATTGATTTTGAAGTGATTTTGTGATGCTTTTGGCAGATATAGTCTTTCCCACAAATGTATCTGTATGGATGTAAAGAAAATTAGCACTTAAGTAGACATGAGATGAAGGTCAATAGTGGCTCATTCTTGATACAGCTATACAGTAAAAATACCATAATGGAGGTTTCAGGTCAAAATGTTTATTGAATGCCTAATTTGTGCCTGATGGCATGGAATAAGGAGAAGACACAATTCTCTCTATAGATAAGCTTAAAATATTATTGTGGAAACAGGATTTACATATATGAAATAATTAGAAAGTAATAAATATGCACTCAAATATGAAATTGTATGGTATATACTCATCAATTTAGAATAAAGATATGAAGATAAGGACCTTCGTGAATGTGGAGTGAATGTACGTATGATCTGAAGCTGAAAAGAGTAGTCAATACATTAGAAGACAGAGTCAGATCTAAAGGGACCTCACTGGCTGGAATGATGAGCTCATTTTAACAAGATGAAGACAAACGTGGAACAACAAACACCTTGTACCCAAAACCAACCGGACAAGAACAGAGTAGATGAAATGTGGCTTAACAACAGCAATTGTGAAGTATTTGGGGTTAGTTGAGTGTAGGCTCCACATAAGCCTATAATGTTGAGGAAGTTCATTCAAATTAGCTTGCATCAATAGAAATAGAATATATAGGAGAAAATTGGTAATCACCCTGTGTTCTGCCCTTGCTACAGCATATCTGAAGTATTGTGTTGGACTGGGGGGGCAACACTTTGGAAAGAGGATGTTGACAAACCCTAACGTGCCAAGGAGGAGGCATTCAGGATGGTGAGAGCACTCAGTACCATCTCATCCGAAGAATAGCTCAAGGAAATATGGATGTTAAACTTGCAAAATGGAACATTTAGGAGGAACATGATAGCTTCCTCCTAATAACTGAAATGCTGTCAAGGAGTAAAATAATTGTTTATTTCATGGATGTTTTTATGGGCAAGAACTACAAGGAGTGAGATTTCAGGTCATCATAAGGAAACTCTGTCTAATGATTAGACCTGTCCAAAAACTGAAATGGATTTTCTTAAGATACAGTGAATTTCTTCTCCCTGAAGGTATTTAAGCAGAGGCTGAATGAACACTTGGTGTGAATGGTAAAGAGGAGATTCAAGCATCGGAGGAATTTTTTTTTCACTCCTTTTTTTTTTTTTTTTTTTTTAGCTGAGCCATCCTGCCACCTGTTGGCAGCTCAGCGGCAGCTCAGCTTGGGCCAGGCATCGAACCACTGTTGCTCAGAGCTCACACTCTTGAGTGAGCTTTTAACCAACTGAGCCACTCGGCTGGCCCTAGGAAGAATTTTTTGACTAAGAGAACTTTGAGGTTTCTTCCAATCATATTGTCCTAAGGTATCAGTATAATCTGATAAAATCTATAGCAGTCAAAGACTTTGTGTAGTTAACAAGTTCATAGATCATGGAATTTTAGGACTAAAGGGACCCTTAGAAATCATTCATTTCTTTAAAAAATCAAATTTGTTGAAGTATAATTTTTATAAAAAGTGTGCATTTAGGTGATTTTGACAAATATATACCCCAATCTATTAAGTTGTAGGAAAAGTCATGACATATTTTTTCTGTTTTTTTTTGTTGCAAAAATGCGTCATGACTTTTCTGACAATCCAATAGATAAAGAATACTTTTGGGCCGGCCGATTGTTGCGTTGGTTAAGAGCTGGCTTGGGACACCAGAGCGCCCCAGTTTGGATCCCACATATGAGGGCCAGTGACACTGCCCTCTACAGCTAAAATGCTGAACAACTCAACCTGGAGCTGGGCTGCCATGAGTCGCCGGCGATGGCCTAGGCTGCAGCCCCTGCTGCAGTGGGTTGCCATGGGCTATGGTGAGTAGCCAGCAGCCAGCAGCCAGCGTGAGCGGCCAGCAACCACTGTGAGCGGCCGTCCAGAAGCCGGTGACTGATCTGCCTCACCCGGGAAGAGAGCAATGATGGTGCCAACTTGGGCCAGTGAAGCAACGTCCTCCACAACTAGACTGAATAACAAAAGGACAGCAACTTGTCTGTTCCCGTTTCCCCAATTCCCCAGCGCTGTTCCCATCCCCTAATTCCCCAATAAAAATCTTAAAAAAAAAGAATACTTTCAGAACCCGAAATGATTTTCTTGTACTCCTTCGCAGTCAAGTCTCATCTCCAATCCTAACCCCAGGCAATGACTGATATGCTTTCTATCACTATCAAGTAGATTTATCTTTCCTAGAATTTTATATAAATGGAATTATATAGTATGTACTTTTTGGGGATCTGGCTAATTCAATTAGCTAAGGATAGTCTTTCAATACTGGTGCTAGAACAGCATGTTATCTGTATTGGAAAAATGAACCTTGGTCTCTCTTTTTTTCTCTCTTTCTCTCACGTGTGTGTGCGCACACACGCACACGCACACACACACACACACACACACACATTAACTCAAAATGGATCATAGGGCTAAACACAAAAGTTAAAGCTATAAAGCTTTTAGAATAAATTATAGCAGAAAAATTTACCATATTGGTACAGGCAAAGATTTCTTAGCAAACAAACATAAACGATAAAAATATAATAAATTTAACTTTATTAAAATAAAACCCATGACACACATACTAAATTGTTAACATTGAAAAAGATGGAAAATACCATATGTTGAGAAGGATGTGGATGCATTGCCACTCTCATACATTGCTGGCAAGAACGTAAAATGGCATAACTCCTTTGGAAAACAACATGATAGTTTCTTATAAACTTAGAAATACACTTACCATAAGACCTAGCAATTCCACTTCTAGATATTTCCCCAAGAAAAATCAAAACAAATATTCATACAAAGACTTCTACCTTGAATGTTCATAGTAGCTTTATTCATAATAGCCTCAAACTGGAAACAACCAAATGTCCATCAACAAATGAACAGATGAACAAATTGTGGTGTATCCATGCAATGGAATAATACTCAGGAATAAAAAGGAACCATCTATTGATATATGCAACAACACCAGTGATTCTCTAAACATTAAGCTGTACGTCCTCAACTTTGTTGTTTGTCAGAACCTTTTGTACTCTTAAGTCCTTTAGAGTTCCACATAAATTGTAAAATCAACATGCTAATTACTACAAAAATGCTTGGTGGGATTTTTCTTAGGGCTGCATTGACTCTATAGGTCAATTTGAGGGCAGTTAAGATCTTAACAATATCGAGGTCCATTCCATTACCACAACATAGCTCTGTATTTAGGTCATCTTTAATTTCTCTCATCAATATCTTAAGTTTTGAGCATAAAAATCTTGCACATATTTTGTTAACTTTATGCCAAAGAATTCATGTTTTCGACAATATTGCAAAAGGTCTCACTTTGTTAATTTCAATTTACAGTTGGTCATTGCTAGTATATAGAAATACAATTGATTTTTTTTAATTGTGGGAAAATTTACCATCTTAACTGTTTTTACGTGTACAGTTCAGTGGCATTAAGTACATACACAGTGTAGTGCAACCACTGCCATATCCATCTCCAGAACTCTTTTCATCTGGCAAAACTGAAACTCTGTGCCCTTTAAACAGTAGCTCACCACCTCCCCCAACCCCAGCCCCTGGCAACCAATGTTCCTATTTCTCTACATCCTGATGAATACTTGTTGTTGTCTAGTTTTTTTTATTACATCCATTCTAATGGCTATGAAGTGGTCTCTGGGGTTTTTTATTTGGATCTCCCTGATGAGTAATGATGTTGAAAATCTTTTCAAGTGCTTATTGGCCATTTCGGTGTCTTCTTTGGAGAAATGTCAAGTTCTTTTGCCCATTTTTAAAATTGGGTTGATTATTTTTTAGTAGTTGAGTTACAGTTCTTTATATATTCTGGACATTAACCCAGTATCAATGTATGATTGGCAGATACATTTTCCCATTCTGTGGATTGCCTTTTCCCTTTTTTGGTAGTGTTCTCTGAAGCACAAACACTTGCCTGTACTTTTGGTGTCACATCCAAAAGAAATCACTGCCAAATCCAGTGTTATACAGACTTTCCCCTATGTTTTCTTCTATGACTCTTCATAATTTTAGCTTTTACATGTAGTTTTTTGATCCATTTTGAGTTAATTTTTGTGTATTGTATAAGATAATGCTCCACCTTCATTCTTTTTATGTGGATATCCTGTTTCCCCAACATCATTTGTTGAAAAGACTGTCCTTTTTCCATTGAATGGTACTGGAACCCTAGTCAAAAATCATTTGACCATATAAGTGAAGATTTATTTCTGGGCTTTCTATTCTATTTTGTTGGCCCATATGTCTGTGCTTAACACTGGTAGCACACTCTTTTGATTACTGTAACTTTGTAGTAAGTTTTGAAGTGTGAGTGAGTCTTCCAACTTTATTCTTTTTTTCCAAGATTGTTTTTGACTACTGAGAATCCTTTGAGATTACATACGAATTTTAGGATGGGTTTTTTCTTTTTAAATTTCTACCAAAAATCATCATGGGGATTTTCATAAGGATTGCATTGAATCTGTAGATAACTTTGTTTATTTTTGTTTCTTTTCAAAATGTGTATCTTTTATTGTGGTAAAATATATATTGTCTTCATTTCTTCTTAACTTTAAAGTTTTTTTCTCTCTTTGCCTTCTATTCTCTTATGGTATTATTGGCTATATTTATTTATTCTTATTAGTCTTCATTTCTGAGATGCTTTATATATTTTATCTCTAATTATTTTTCTGAGCTCTAGCACCTCATTTCTACTAGTGTGGAAATTATTTACTGTGCCTATTCTTATAATGGTTGTCCTAAAAAGGATAGAATCCTTACTTACTGTCTTAATTTCTGATGCTGTTAGGTAGAATGTTCTCTGTGTCAGATTCATTTGGTCTGTAGTGTTATTCAAGTTCACTATTTCTTCATTAATTGTCTGTCTGGATTATCTATGCATTGTTGAAAGTGGGGTGTTGAAGCCCCTACTGTTATTTGTTGCTGTCTGTTACTCCCTTCAGTTCACATTTGCTTTAAGTATTTAGGTTTTCTAATGTTAACGACATGTATATTTATAATTATTATATCCTCTTGATGAATTGACCCCTTTATCATTATATCACCTTCTTTGTCTCTCGTGACCAATTTTGACCAAAGTCTATTTTATCTGATATAAGTTCAGCCATTTCGGTGCTCTTTTGGTTACCGTTTGAATGGAGCATCTTTTTCTATCCGCTTCTCTTTCAGCCTCTGTGTGTCCTTAAAGCTACATTAGTCTCTTGTAAGTAGCATATTTTTGGCTCTTTTTTTAATTCATTCAGAAAGTTCCTTTCTTCCTTTCTTGCTGTCTTTTTTTTTAGTAGTAGTATGCTTTAATTCCTTTCTCTTTATCTTTTATGTATGTACTATATATTTTCTTTGTGGTTACCATGAGGCTTACATAAAATATGTTTTAGATATAATGGTCTATTTTAAGCTGATATCTTCTGATCAATTATATAGGACAACTGTACATTTTTACTGCTTGCCTCACTTTTTATGCCTTTGATGTCACACTTTACATCTTTTTATATTGTGTATCTATTAACAAATTATTGTACCTGTAATTATTTTTAATATCATTGTGTTGTATTTTTATAATAGAAATAAATGTGATTTACATCCTGCCTTTAGAGTATTAGGGTGTCCTGATTTTGACTATATTTTTACCACCTATTGAAAGACATCTTGGTTGCTTCCAGATTTTCATAATTATGAATAAAGTTTTTATAACTACTTATGTGCAGGTTTTTCTCTGGACATTAGCTATTCAGCTCATTTGGTATAGACCAAGAAGTGCAACTGCTGAATCTTATAGCAAGTGTGTGTTTAGTTTTGTAAGAATCTGCCAAACTGTCTTGTAAACTGGCTCTGCTAATTTTCATTCTTAGCAGCAGTGAATGAGAATTTCTCTTGTTCCACATCGTCACCAGCATTAGATGGTGTCGTTTTTAGTTTTTCGCCATTCCAGAAGGTGTGTAGTGGTTCCCACTGTTCTTTGCATTTGCATTTCCCTGATGAAATATGATGTTGAGCATCTTTTCATGTGCTCACATGCCCTCTGCATGTTCTCTTTGGTGAACTGTCCATTCAAGTCTTTTGCCCCTTTTATAATTGGGTTCTTGGTTTTCTTACTGAGTTTTAACAATTCTTTGTGTATTTTGGACACCAGTGCTTTATCAGATATGTGTTTTGCAAATATTTTCTTTCACCATGTGGCTTATTTTTTCATTTTCTTAACTGTTTTTTACAGAGCAGAAGTTCGTAATTTTAATGAAGTCCAACATCAGTTTTTTCTTTCATGGATTATGTTTTTGGTGTTGTGTTTAAAAAGTCATTGCCAAACTGAAGGTCACTTAGATTTTCTCCTGTTTTACCTTGTAGGAATTCTGTAGTTTGAGGTTTAACATACAGGTTTATAGTGTATTTTGAGTTAATTTTTGTGAAATGTTTAAGGTCTGTGTCCAGATTTACTTATTTTTGCATGTGGATGTCCAATTGTTCCAGCACTGGTTGTTGAAAATGCTATCCTTATTTTTTCTTAACTTTCTGGTTTCTCTCTTCTGCTAGTATGGAAATTATTTACTGTGTCTATTCTTATAATGGTTGTCCTAAAAAGGACAGAATCCTTACTTACTGTCTTCCATGTTTGTAATCTCTCTGTGCTGCACTTTGATTAATTTATTTTGTTTTGTCTTTAAGTTCACTAATTTTCTCCTCACCTGTTTGTAACTTGCTATTAAACCAATTCATTTTTCCATTTGGGTTATTATATTTTTCATTTCTAATCGTTCCCTTTTTTCAGATCAACAAGGTTGTATTTTATAGTTTCTGTTTCTACAGTCTTTTGTGATATTCTAAGCATTTAACAACTGATATGTCACAGGCAATAATAAATAAGAATGGATACCAGCTGGAATTAACCACTATAGCCATATCAGTATGTACTATTGACTGTCAACCTACTTGTATATGTTTTTTAACATATCTTTTATTTCCATAAACTTTGATAACATAGGTATTTTGTAGCCAGTTTTTGATAATTCTGGTATCTGCATACTGAGAATCTATTTCTGCTGACTCTCACTTATGGTGCTTTGTTTCCCAGTGTGCTTGATATTTTTTTAATGTTTTCTATTCATGACTCTTGAAAACCTATTCTTGGAAATATTTTGAAGCCTGACATGATGGTGTCTTCCCCCTAGAAATTATTTATACTTGTTTCTTCTGATGTTTGGGACCAATGTAAACTAAATCCATGCCTTGAGGTCTTTTGGCCTCCCATATAATGTAAGTTCGGGCTGTAAATACATGCAAGAATCTGTTTAGTTAACTCCTCAGGGATTGGGTCTCCCCACCCCATTTTGCTGCATTCGTCTCACAACCAGGGAAACGTCTTTGCAGTCCCTGGTGATGTCTGTAGGAGTGGGTTTACTTCTGCTTTTGCCCTTAGCCTAAGAGTGTGACCCCTTGGGCCATGATGTCTGTTTCCCTGACCTAATGAGGTCCATTAAAACTAAAAATAGGGGCTGGCTCAGTTGGCTCAGTTGGTTAAGAGCTCGCTCAAGAGTGCAAGCTGTGAGCAGCGAGGTTGCTGGTTTGATTCCCGGCCCGAGCTGAGCCGCTGCTGAGCTGCCAACAGATGGTAGGATGGCTCAGTTTAAAAAAACAAAACACAAAACTAAAAATAATACTTGCCTAGATTTACTAATGCCCACGGGCAAAAAGTGTCTTTAATTCTCTGCTTACTTCTCTGAGAATTCACTTTTTGTTAGATTTTGCTTGGTAATTACTTTACATATATTTTCAGTTGCTTTTGGGTTTTACAAAATGTTGGCTATAATGTTGGTAAAGATGATGAGGGAACATGTGCTATTAAAAGTTATGTTTTATAAAGGATTTTTATGATATGAAAAAATACTTGTGAATGTATATGGAGATATACTCGTGTGTGTGTGAATGCAAGTAACATGTATGGTATATTCTTAACTATATAAAACAGTATTTAACAGAAAAAGACCAGAAGGAAATAAAAAAAAAAGTTATTCAACATGTTTGTTTTCAGTAGGAAAGTTGGTCTGACATATAAAATGGACCCTATTTTCAGATGTAGAATGCATTGTCTCTTTAGCATTTTAAACAGAATAATTCTATAAAAACTTTTCTTAGATTCATGTCTTTTAGGGTATCACTCAGCCATTGTGACTATGTTAATAATATTAGTAAAATACAGGAAGGTCTTCTTTAAAGCTTTTATAAAAGAGACCCAATATTCTTTTTTCAGGCTAAAGAAGCAGTGGCAGAAGCTGAACAATGGGATCCTGGAAATTTTTTCACTCTATTTTATATATTCAAGATTGCAATCATAGACGGCAACTCTGAAAAAGGTATAAATGTTATTTATGAGTTACATTTGACTGTTAACACAAATAATAAATAATCATCTTTGACCATAATAGAAAACCAATAAAGTTTATATATATATATATGTATATATATATGGTGCCAAATAAATGTATACACATTTTAAGACAGGAAAAAACTGTATTAATTGTAATATTCGATACAAACCAAAAACAAAAGATGAATACAAGTCACATTTGACTTCTGCAATGACAAGAGGTGCTCAGAGCGGTTACCATCAGTGTCCAGACACTTCTGATTATGGCAACTACTGCTTGAGCATCGTTGACCAAAGTGTCCACTTCTATACATTTTTATCGCACCCCCGGTATATATATAAAGTTTAGCTATGTAATAAATTTTAAATCGTGCAGTGTTAGTCCTCCAACTTTATCCTTCTCTTTCAAATTGTTTTGGCTATTCTAAGTACTTTGTATATCCCTATGAATTTTAAAATCAGTTTTTCAGTTTCTGCAAAGGTGGATATTGATTAGGGTTACATTGAATCTATAGATCGGGTTGAAGAGAATTGTCATCTTCCAATCCATGAACAAATTATATACCTCCACTTATTTAAGTCTTTAATTTCTCTCACAGATCTCTTTTTCAGTGTACAGGTCTTGTGCATCATTTTTCAGATTTCTCCCTAAGTATACCATATTTTATGCTATTTTAAATGGCATTATGAAAAAAATCAGTTTCAGATTCCTGTTGCTAATATGTAGAAATAAAAATGATTTTTGTATATTGAACTTATATCTTACAAATTTGCTAAACTCACTTATTAGTTCCAGTAGTTTTCTTGTAGATACCGTCAGATTTTCTTCTTAGATGATCATGTCTGCAAAGCAAGACAGTTTTTCTTCTTCCTGTCCAATCCGTGTGCAATTTATTATTTTTTGTTTTATTGTATTTGCTAGGATCTCCTATACAGTGTTGAGTAAAATTGGCAAGAGCAGACATCCTTGGCTTTTTCCTGATTTTAGAGGGAAAGCATTTAGTCTTTATTAAGTATGTGGTTTTTCATAGATACCTTTTTTCAGATTGAGGAAATTCTCTTCTAGTTCCAGTTTCCTGGGAGATTTTTATTTATTTTTTAAATCAGGAGTGGATGTTGAATTTGGTCATATGGTTTTTCTGCATCTATTGAAATGATCAGTTTTTGGCTTTTTGGGTTTTTTAACCTTTTTTTTTTTACTTTGCTAATATGATCAGTTACATTGATTTATAACTGTTAAACCACCACTGCATTCCTGGAATAAGCTCCACGTGCTCATAATGTATAACATTAGAGTTGATTTGCTAATGTTTGTTTAAGAACATTTGTACCTGTGCCAATGAGTGATATTGGTCTGCAGTTTTGTTTTTCTGTAATGTTTTTGGTTTGCCATCAATGTACTGCTGACTTCATAGAATGAGTTGGAAAATACCTTCCTTTTCAGTTTTCTAGAAGAGTTTGTGTTGAGCAGTTGGTATTAATTTCTCCCTTAAATGTTTGGTACAGTTCCCCAGTAAAGTCATCTGGGGCTGGAGTTTTCTTTATGCCAGGGTTGTTAACTATAAACTCATTTTCTTTAATACACATAAGGCTATTCATGTTATCTGTTATTTCCTGATTGAGCTTTGGTAGATTGTTTCTTTCAAGAAATTTGTCAGTTTCATTTAAGTTGAAATTATTGGCCTAAGGTTAATCATTATATCTTCCGTATTATCTTTTTAACATATGTAAAAGCTAGATGTCACCTTTCTCCGCTGTTTTACCTTGTCAGCGTGGCCTGAAGCTGCTTGATTTTATTGATCTCAAAGAACCAGCTTTTGGCTTTATTAATTTTTCTCTATTGTTTTTTTCTGTTTTCGATTGAATTTATTTCTGTTCTGATTTTTGTCATTTCCATTCTTCTGCTTCGAGTTTCATTCGCTCTTCTTTTTCCAGTTCCCAAAGGTGAAAGCTGAGATCATTGATTTAAGACCTGTTTTCTGGTCTAATATAAACAGTTAATGCTATAAATATCCTTCTAGGTACTGCTTTAGTGACAATCCACAAATTTTGATATGTTGTATTTTCATTTTGATTCAGTTCAAAATGCTTTCCAATATAACTTTTGATTCTTCGGGGTTATTTAGAAGTGTGTTGCTTATTTTCAAACATTTGCAGATTTCCAGAGAACTTTATTAATTTTTAATTTCATTTAATTGTCAAAGATCATCACTTTGTTTAACTTGAATCCTTTTAAATATATTGAGGCTTGTTATATGGCCCAGAATATTGTCTTTCTTGGTAAATATTCATGTGCACTTGAGAAGAATGTGTATTTTGTTGGTGTTGGACCAAGCGTTCTATAAATGTCAATCAGGTCAAGTTGATTAATAGTGTTAAATTGTCCTTGCTGATTTTATGTCTATTTGTTCTATTAATTATTGAGGGAGGGTTTTGAAGTCTTGGACTATAATTGTAGATTTATTAATTTCTCCTTGCCGCTCTATCAGTTTTTGCTTCTTGTATTTTGAAATTTTGTTATTGGGTGCACAAATATTTAGGATTGTTATGTCCTCATAATGAATTGACTCCTTTATCATCATGAAATAACCTTTTAACACTGGTAATAGTCTTTGCTCTGAAATCTGTTGTGTATGATATTGATACAGCCTTCCAGCTTTCTTTTGATTGCCTTTACCACAGTATTTGTTATCCCATCCTTTTTCTTTTAACCAATTTTGTTTTTATATTTAAAGTATGTTTCTTATAGATAGCACATAAGTTGAAAGTTGCTTTCTTTAATCCTATCTGACTAGCTCTGCCTTTTAATTGGGTCATCCAGACCATTTATATTTAACGTGATTATTGATATGACAAGGTTTAAATTTAGCATCTTATTATTTGTCTATTTGTCCCATTTGTTCTTTGTTGCCATTTTCCTTTTTTGTGTTTTTTTTTATTAATTGAATTTTATGATTACATTTATCTTATTTTGGCTTATTAGCTATAACTCATTGTCTTATTTTATTTGTTACTTAAGGTCTTTAGTACATATATTTAGCTTATCATAGTCTACCTTTAAGGCGTAATGGAATATAATACCACCATTCATTTTTTTTACTTCATTCTGTATTTATCCCTTTTTATGAATGTACCAAAAAGTATTTAGCCCTTCCAATGTAGATGGAATTTAAGTTGCTTCCATAGTTCATATATATTGCTGGACAAACATATTTGCATGTTTTTGTTCACGTTTGCATATGTATCTATAGGATAAATTCACAGAGGTGAATTGCTCAGTTGGGCATTTTTCTGACATTGAAATCATTCTTGACAGTTTATCAATTTAGATGACTATGAAAATTAACTAATATTTTAAAGATATTACTGCTCATAATTTGAGTTCCAAAGTCATTGTGATATAGTTTACCATTGATAGCTATTATCTTTGATAAGAATATCTCATTTTTTTAATTGTTTCCTTATTTTTCAGCTTGGGAGGCAGTTATTGCTTTAGATGATTTATTAGCAAATGAAGAGACAGAAGAGTATGACATAGTTCCAGATAGAAGTGCACGTGTCCTGCTCCTCAATTTAGCTGCCAAATTTGCTCTAGAGGTAATTCTTATGTATCCATTTACAAGATTTTTACCTCTTCATTTTGAGAAACATTTAATGGAGTCATCATCAGTTAGCCACAGGAAAGGCCTTATTTTACTTCCTTTACTGTTTTGCCTCATATTTTCACACCAAGCTTGGTTTCAGAATTGCTTTATATCTATTCATTTCATTATAACGTAAAATAAATGAAACAAAGTGAAGTAACAGGTTTGTCTTTAAAACTACAGAAACAATAAATATAGCAAAACATTCATTTTTAAAAGAAGCTTCAGATTTAAAATGCTATACCATGCAAACAAATACAGTAGTTATTATTTGGGAATTTATCTCTCTCGTCAGTTTGAAGGGGGGAGACAGTTTA
The DNA here is from genome assembly GCF_001890085.2 of Hipposideros armiger. NCBI lineage: Eukaryota > Metazoa > Chordata > Mammalia > Chiroptera > Hipposideridae > Hipposideros > Hipposideros armiger. The sequence continues at coordinate 677,686 of NW_017731469.1, forward strand.
AAGACCTGTGGACCTTTTTAGTTTTTAACAACGAAACAACTTTAGAAGTAGTAAATACTTGCACCTCGAGTGTTTTACTTGCAAAATTCTGGTTTTCATAATACATAGGATTAGGAAAAGCATCGTAGTGATTGTGGAGAGCTCTTGGACTCGGTGATAGACTAGATTTGCGCGTACTGGCTCACTTAAGTGTTTTAACTTCTTTGATTCTTAATTTCATCATTTGCAAAATAAAGACAATACCTATCTCCAGAATGTTTGTGAAAATTAACTGAGAAGATGGCTGAATGTATAGTGTTTCTGTTCTTATTAACGTATTTACGACCTGGCCACAGCTGCTATCGCTTCTACTTTATCTCATACTACTCTCCTGTGTCATCATCTTATGTCCGACAGTGGGGCAGAGGTATAATGGCCACCATAATGAGAAGGTATCTTTTTTTTTTTTTTTTTTTTTAGCTGAGCCATCCTGCTACCTGTTGGCAGCTCAGCAGCTGCTCAGCTCGGGCTGGACTCGAACCGCTG
>NW_017731469.1:680545-761285 GCF_001890085.2 Hipposideros armiger
TGTTCAGCATCTTAGCTGCAGAGGGCAGTGTCACTGGCCCTCATATGTGGGATCCGAACTGGGGCCCTCTGGCATCCCAAGCCAGCTCTTAACCAACGCGCCGCTTGGCTGGCCCGAGAGTTATTTTAAATAGGGTAGTGAAGACAGGTCTCATTAAGAAGATGACATTTGTGCAAATACTTAAAATTGGTGAGGACATTAACCTTGTAGATATACAGGGGTGGGCAGTGAAGGCAAAGAGTATTCTAGGCAGAGATAACAGCCAGTACAAATGCCCTAAGGTAGGTACCAGGAACAACATGGAAGCCAGTATGGTTAGGGTGAAATGGGGCTAATGAGAGATGAAGTCAGAGAGGTAATGGAGAGTCTGGATTATGTAAGTCGTTATAGACCAGTGAAAGGACTTTGACTTTGACTCTGACTCTGAATGAAATGGGGGCTCATTAGAGGGTTTTTAACAGCAGTGACATGATTTGACTTTCATTTAACAGAAATACTCTGGCTGTTGTATTGAGACTAGACCGGAAGAGAGCTAGGGTAGAAGCAAGGAGACCTGTTAGGAAGTTTTTGTAGTAATCCAGGGAAAAGATGATGGTGACTCAGATAAGGAAGATAACAATGGAGATAAATGATAAATGGCTGGATTCTAGGTTTTGTTTTGTTTTTTTAGATGTAAGATGAACAGCATTTGCTGATAGATTAGATGAAGGGTATAAGAGAAAGAGACTGGGTCGTCAAATGGAGTGGCCATCAACTGTACTAGGAAGGGCTGCAAATAGAGCAGTTTGGGAAGAAAATCAGGAGTTTAGTTTTAGACATGATGCATTTGCGGTATCTATTAGACCATTCAAATAGAGATGTATGAATATCTCTAGATGTATGACTGGAGTTTGGGAAAGGGGCCTGGGTTGGAGAGAAAAGCTTAATAGTCATTAAAATATAGATGATATATAAAGCTATGAGACTGGATGCACTCACCAACAGAGTAAGTATATATAGAGTAGAGAAGAGGACCACAGACTGAGCCTGGAGCCCTCAAACATTAATGTTGGGGAACATAAGAGGAACCAACAAAGGAGAATGAAAGGGAGTGCCCCATGAGGTAGGAGAAAACAAGGATGATGTGGTGTCCTGGAAGCCAAATGTGTTTCAAGGAAGAAGGAGGGATCAATTATGTTGACTATTACTGATAGTTCAAATAAAATGAGGGCTGAGGATCGACCACTGGAATGTACAACATGCAGGTCATTGGTGAGCTTGAAAAGAACAGTTTTGGTAGAGTGGTAGGGCAAAAGCTTGATCAGAGTAGGCTCAAGAAAGAATGGAAAGAAAGGAATCAGATATAGTAAGTATAGACAGTTCTTTAGAGGAGTTTGCTACAAAAGGAAGGAAAGAAATCGGGCAGTATTTGGTGAGAGAAGTAGGATTGAGAGGTTTGTTTGAGATGGGTTGTATGCGAATGTTTATATGCTGATGGGAATAACCCAGGAGGAGAAAAAAGTCCACAAGTGAGAGAGAAATAGGAGAATCATTAGGGCAATGTCCCTAAATCAACAAGCGGTGATGGACACAAGTGTTTACAGTTAGGGCTTGGCTTTAGTTAGAAACATGGATAATTCACCTATGATAGTAGTTGAGAAGGCCGAGCATGTGATGTGGTTCTTGGTATGTGAGTACATGTGGTATAGTGGGAATCTGGAAGTTCTCTTCCTGACTGCTTCAGTTTTCTCAGTGAAGTAGGAATGAGGTTGTCACCTGAGAGTGAGAATGGGAAAGGAGGTGGTGGGGAGTTGAGAGCAGAAGATAAGGTGTAAAGTAATCATCCAGAAAAGCAAGAAAGTGAATGACAAGGCTAGTGTGGTATGCTTAGTGTGGGAAGCATTAAGGACCATTTGATGGAGTTTGAAAATAAAGCAAATAGCTTGTATGGGTTTTTATCCAGCCACTTTCAGCTGCATGGAGGCAGGCACAAAAGTCAGTAGAAAGTTGGATTTAACCAGGCTTGTGGTTTTGCCAGAAGAATACAGTGAAGCAAAAGAGTGGCAGGCCAATCAAGGAACGATGGAGTTGTTCTAATTAACCCCCGTGGAATTTAAACTAGTACGGAGGACGACATCAAGGGGATAAGGCACAGTGAAATCAGTAGCCTCAATGGATTGAAGGTGTTATTGGTGCAGTTGACAGATTGCTGCAGTAATAGAGGGAGTGAGTTAGAAAGGTAGGAGACAGTGGTCAGAATGTAGAACACCCGAAACAGCGGGGTGCAGGACTAGCAGAGGAAGTGAGGGAGCACCTCAGGAGGCACTCATGCACAGGGCCATGCACGGGATGGCCCGTTGGTCCTTGCACGCCCTGAGCCCTGAGCTGAGTGCCTCCTTAAATCTTACACCCTGGGAGCCTCATTGATGTCACCTGGCTCACCCTAGTCCCAGCCCTGAGACCAAGACGTTGCAATCAGTGTCGCATGAATGGCTGTGCTAGTGAGTGGCTAAGTAATGGGCAGAGTGAAACTCAAGGAAATAAGAAACTAGGATATTAGGAGGATCATCTGTCTGTATTGGAAATACCACAAATTAAGACATGAGTAGCTTTTGGAGAAAATACCTGTGAGCAGTACATAAGTCATCAGGAAGTGAGAAGAAATTGCCTGATAGATGAAAGAAAAACAGCCACCCCTTGGGAGGGCTCACTGGAACCTATATCCTTGGTGAAACCTAGATTTTCATTAGAGAAAGAATGTGAAAGGAACTTTCAGGGGAGAGGCTTCTCAGATGAGATCTAGCTGAAAATGAACTGAATTTCAGAGAGCGTAGTGGAAGGATTGGAGGAGTTGGGGCGAAGTGGGAAAAGAGGACAAAAGAAAGGATTTACAGAACCTTATGGGGAGATTAGGGTACTGAAAATGCGAGTGATCTGAGAGCCTGGGGTTGATTGGTTTTACTGCTTTATAATAAGCAGGAATACAGAGCACTGGAAGATTCCTGTAGTGGATGCAAAGGTTGGCAAGGCTGGGAGTGTCTCCAGATAGGGGTCAGTGTTAGCCTACTCTGTTTGTGTCAACGAGGTGTATGTTCCCTCTACCATCATTCAGCAGTAGTTCTGAGAATACAAAATGAACAAGTTTAGATTTTTTTCTTGTCCTTAGTGGACAGGAATATAGATAAGATTTTGTAAGTATCACTTTGAGATGTTAACATATTTGTCATTTTTAGAATGGACAACAAGCTGCAGGAGAAAAAGCTCTGGAATGTGTGGCTAAATATTCAGAAAACCTACAAGAAGTCATTACATCTTTAAAGTAAGTAATCCGTATCCTGTGGATGGGAAGAGATTGCCTCTGTTCATCTTACTCTCAGTCTATACGAGTAAACTGCTGATATAGTGCTATTGGGATCAGGCTGAGTCAATGCCTACTCTACCAACTGTTCTGTATTTAAAATAATTTTTCCAGCTTTATTGAGATATAATTGACAGATAACATTGTGTAAATTTAAGGTGTACAACCTGATTATTTGAAACACTGTGATGTGGTTAGCCCAATAAGGTTAGTTCACATATCCATCACCTCACAAAATTGCAGTTTTTGTGTATGTGGTGAGAATATTTGAGATTTACCCTCAGCAGCTTTCAAGCACACAGTCCAGTATTATTAACTATATGCCATACATGAGCTCCCCAGAACTTACTCGTCTTATAACTAACTGGAAGTTTGTACCCCTTCACCAACATCTTCCCATTTCCTCCCGCAGCCCCTGGCAACCACCATTTTACTGTTTCTATGAAGTTGGTGTTTTTTTTTTTAAGATCCCACATATAAGTGAGACAATACACTATTATTTATCTTTCTATTTTACTTAGCACAATCCCCTCAAGGTCCATCCATGTTGTCACAAGACAGGATTTCCTTCTCTTATATGGGTGAATAATAATCCAGTGTGTGTGTATCACTCCTCCTTTATCCATTCATCTATTGAAGGACACTTAGGTTTGTTTCCATGTCTTGGCTATGGTGCATAATCCTGCAATGAACATGGGAGTGCAGATATCTCTTCAAGATAGTAATTTCTTTTCCCTTGAATATATACCCAGAATTGGGATTGCTGGATCATATGGTAATTGTATTTTTAATTTTTAAGGAACCACCATACTATTTTCCATAGTGGCTGCACCAATTGGCAATCCCACCATCTGTGCACGAGGGATCCCTTTTCTCCATGTCCTCGCCAACACTTATTACCTTTTACTTTTTTTATAATAGCCGTTCTAACAGGTGTGAGGTGATACCTTATGGTTTTGATTTGCATTTCCCTGATGATTAGTGATGTTGAGCAACTTTTCATATGCCTGTTGGCCATCTGTGTGTCTTCTTTGGGAAAGTGTCTATTCAGGTCCTTTGCCCATTTTTTAAAAAGATTTTATTGGGGAATTGGGGAAGGGAACAGTGTTGGGGAATTGGGGATGGTGAACATTTTTTTTCCAGGACCCATCAGCTCCAAGTCAAGTAGTTGTCCTTCAATTTTAGCTGTGGAGGGCGCAAGCTCAGCTCCAAGTCCAGTCGCCGCTTTCAATCAAGTTGTGTGGGGAGGTGCAGCCCACCATCCCATGAGGGAGTTGAACCAGCAACCTTGTTGTTAGGAGCATATGCTCTCACCAGCTGAGCCATCCAGTCACCCGTTGGTAGCTCAGCAGCAGCTCAACTCAGCCACAGCTCACTGGCCCATGTGGGAATCGAACTGGCTCTGGCTCTTAACCAACTGAGCCACTTGGCCGTCCCCCCTTTGCCCATTTTTTAATCAGATTATTTGGGGTTTTTTTGTTTGTTCAGTTTGCTATTGAGTCATGATTTTCTTATATATTTTGGATATTAATCTCTTACCAGATATGTGGTTTACAACTATTTTCTTGCACTCTGTAGGTTGGCTTTTCATTTTGTTGGTAGCTTTTTTTCTTTTTTTGCTATACAGAAGCTTTTTAGTTTGATGTACTCCCACTTATTTTTGCTTTTGTTGCTTGTGCTTTGGGTGTCATTTCCAAAAAAATGATTGTCAAGGAGCTCTTTCCCTATGTTTTCTTCTGGGAGTTTTATGATTTGAGGTCTTACCTTTATCTTGAATCCATACTGAGTTAATTTTTTTGTGAATAGTGTAAGACAGGGTCCCAGTTTCATTCTTTGCATGTGAATATCCAGTTTTACGAACACCATTTGTTGAAGAGATTGTCTTTCTCCTATTGAGTATTCTTGGCTCCCTTGTCCAATATTAGTTGATCGTATCTACATGGATTTATTTCTGGGCTATCTATTCTATTTCATTGGTCTGTGTGATTGTTTTCATGACAGTACCATGCTGTTTTGATTTCTATAGCTTTGTGGTATAGTTTGAAATCAGGATGTGTGATCCTTACAGCTTTGTTCTTTCTCGATTGCTTTGGCTATTTGGGGTCTTTTGTGGTTCTATACACATTTTAGTATTGTTTGTTCTATTTCTGTAAAAAAATGTCATTGGAAATTTGATGCTTAAAGTTAAAAAAAAAGATATCAGTTAAACCTGATTTCCCCCTTCTCTCTTTTTAGCAAGGTAAATGGTTTATGAAAAGGGAACTTTTATATACAGTAGTGAAGCAGAAGGTGAGGTCAGGACATGATAATTCCTAATAATGTGACTGAGAATACGGCATGGAAAAAATTGGAAACCAGAAGGCTCTATATTAGTTTTCCTGTTGGTCAAATGCACTTGAGGCCACATGTCTGAAGGGAAATGGAGTCATAGAAATAAAAGTATCAGAAGGAGTCTTGAGATAGTTGCATGCCTTCAGTCAGATAAATCTCTAAAATCATTCAGGATAGGTGGTGTTTTTAAAAAGATTTTTAGGGTTTGAAACTTCACAAACTATCTTATTTTGTCAGTTTGTCATGCTGCTAGATCGCTTCAAAGAATAATCATTGAAGTTTATGTGGAACCCAAAGGCCAGTTCCAGGTTCCATTATAGGAAGAAAAATTTAAAGACTTGTATACCATGCCTTGATGTTCTAGCGGGTGATTTGGGGCAATGCTATAAACTGTGGGACTATTTACTAATTTGTCATAAGCAACACATTTGTTTTTAAATTATTTAAATTACTCTTCCAAAATTACAAATTGGTATGCTTTCATTCCAACTGTTAAAACAATGCAAAGATTTATAAATAAAATAAAACTAATTGCTCCTTACCCTCTCTTTTCTCACTTCTGCCTCCTGGGGCAGTCAAGGTTAATAACTTATGTATTTTCTTTCACATGTTTCTTCCTAAGCATGATTTTTTCTTATTTTTTCATACAGGTGTTTGTTTCGTTTTGCTTTTCCAAAAGTTTGTCAAATGCCGGAATCTAAAGACAAGTGAGTTATTTCAATAGAAGTGATGTATTCACCATTAGAAAATTATTAGTAACTTTCAATATAAATCTTATATTGGGAGATGTATAGTACAGTGGGTAAGATCAATATAGGCTCTGGGGCCAGTCTTCCTGGGTTTATATCCTGGCTCTGCCACTTAACGTATTTCCCCATGTATAAGATGCACCTTAATTTTGGGGCCCGAAATTTGAAAAAAAAATTGTATTACATAAAGTTATTGAACTCAAGTTTTATTCATCATAAAATTCATACAACTCCTCGTCACTGTCAAAACTCCCAATCATTAGCTTGTCCTCATCTGTGTCTGATGACGAATCACTGTCTTCATATATTGCCTCTCATGGCCTTCTTCTGCAGTGGTGTTTTCAGTAGGGTTTCTTCTTCCCGTAGCCAGTCTTGGATTGTTTTCTCAGTTGGAGGAGGACCAAACTTACGTTCAGCAGCATGATTTCCATTCACTTTTGCAAACTGGATCACTTTTAACTTGAATTCAGCACTGTACGAGCCATTTCTGGGCAGAATGTGGCAAAACATAATCTAATATACCGGTAACAAGTGCGAAATAATGAGCGCAAAGACAACAAGCGTGAAAAAGCGGGAAATGCAAGTAAAAAAAAAACTATGACCACTGTATAAGATGCACCCAGTTTTTAGACCCCCATAGTTTTCAAAAAAGGGTGCGTCTTATACATGGGGAAATACGGTATTAGTTGTGTAACCTGGACTTCAGTTTCCCCATCTGTACAATGGGAATAATAATAGCATCTACCTTACAGGGTTACTGTGATGACTTGATAAGTAAATACATGTGAAACACTTAGAAGAAGAGTGCCAGCCGCTTACTAAGCCCTCAACAATGTCAGCTATGATTTCATTATGATATTGCATCTGTTTCCTTCTTTCTTAACAGGAGACTTAAATATAGACCTGTCCCTTAAACTTTCCCACAGAAACATATTACCTGGTTGGCTTGTTGACTCTGATTCTGTATCAGCTCAGCTGAGAGTATTCAAATATCTTTCTGCTCACAGTTTTCTATGGCATAAGATACCAAGAACTTAATAATTTGTGGAAGAATTGGGTCACCATTTTTTTCACTCCCCAAATTCACTACCTCCTAATGATTTGAAAGAAAATTCTATTTGAGGCCTTGATTAGGGATAACACTCAGAGAAATCTTACCCATCTCTACGTTCTCTACTTGGACAAAGACTGCTTTTTGTGGATCTTTACTTGGCTTTTGCGAAGATAAATACAAACAGTCTTAGCCTTCAGGGGGCACTTGTATTTATCTTTCTGGGCTGGAACCTCAGATAGTATCTGACACATAATAGCCACTCAATTTATTTAAATGACTGAATATCAGTTCTTTGCAGGAATATCTTTGTCGCTGGATTTACAAGGTGCTTCATTTCATAGTCCATGTATTGGGTTGTCGGAAAAGTCATGATGCATTTTTGCAACGAAAAACATAGAAAAAATACATCATGACTTTTCCGACAACCCAATAATTTTGAAGTACAGTCAAAGCCCACTCATTAAAACTAATCTGGAGATGGGGAAAAGGAAAGGGATGCTGTTTGAATTAATGATACACTTAAAGTACAGAATATTTTTTAAATGTACCGTTATTGTTTTCAAGTAAATATAGCAAAAAAGAACATCTGCTAGCAGTGTATTCTGGTAGAGGTCAGGACCTGATTTAACAAATTGATTAGACTAACTTGTTTTTAAAAAGCCGAATTCAATGGGAAGAGACAGAGAACGAGCTCTAATTTTAGCTATTTCACTAATTTCTGGTATACCTTAGGCAATGATAACTTACTGAACTTCTCTAAGCTTTATTTTCTTCATCTGCTAAATAAAAAAAGCCGGACTGGATAATTCCTAAAGTTCCCTTTGTCTTCTAAAAATACTGTGGTTTTTAATTAGCAGTATCTACCCTAGTATTAACAACTTGTGTGCTAAAATTTTAAAAGCACGTTGTCTTTTAAATAAACTATGCATCCCCTATTCATATCCTCATTCTTATTAGCACTATAGGTTAACAGGAGCACTATAGGTTAATTTAAGCTCAGCTGAAATTCAAATTAATAAAATTTATTCTAAGAAGTTACTTTATATAAACCAGAATTCTAATATTTATGCCCGAGAAAGCTGCTACATTTGTTGAAGCACAGTGTTTATTATATAATATTAGACCATCTCCTGATAAGGCCACTCTTACAGTATGCTCTTCCCTACTTCCTGTAACCTTCCTTAGTTGAGTTTGCCAATACTTCCACATTCATTCCTTTGTTTAAGTAAAATGGGATGTTTTCCTCTGTTAAAATTTATATACCCCTTAAAGAAGCTTGACAAAGGGTCAAGAGACCTGGGTAATAGTCTTGAAAGTGTCATTATTTGCATGACTTTGAGACAAATCATCCCCTAATTTCCATATCTGCTTTCTCATCTGTGAAATGAAGATTCTGGACTGGATAAGTGGTTTTTAAACTGTATTCCTCAGAACCCTGGAAATTCTGTGTCACTGCCTCAGGGACTTTGAGGATGATGAGGCTCTAGGCCTCTACCCACCACCAGTTCAACCAGAACAGCTACACTTTTTTCTTGCATATTAGACTTTATACAATTTTGTTTGAAACAAGAGTTTTAATTTCCCCTCTTCAAAAAGAAGCTTGAAAATCAGATCACTACTTGCTCTTAAATCTTATGACCCTGTTATATAAAACCGTATCAATCATTATAATGCTTTGCTGAGAGTAGGTGTAGAAGGGGACAAGGGAAAAAATGTGAGGGCATGAGGAATGGTACCCTAGATGGGGAAACAGTGTTGAGGTGATAGGTTGGAGTCTTGACCACCAAACTTCACAACTTTACATTTTTTGCACAGCTCTCAGGCACAGGTAGGGTCTCCTTGTGGCACTTCTTTGTAGTAAAGTTTTGGAACCGTAGGAAAACACTCTGTTCTTTTTTTTTTTTTTTAGAGCGAAAGAAATGGATAGACTTCTAACTTGCTTGAGTACAGGTAAATATCTCGTTGGTCATTTTTAGTCCATCTTGCCTCTGTCCTCTATTGAATTCTTCAAGTACATTGAGTACAATGAGTCAGACTTCACGTTTGAGATAAGCTTCATGCTTTTGTTAACATTTGTCACAGCAGTCTACCTTGGTTTCTTTATTTACAAGCCCAGAGAAATTTTTCATCACTAGCATTCATCTCCAAATGTGATTTCAGCTCTGATTTTATTCCATTTTTCCCCAATTTGTTTTAAAGACATTTCCTCCCTCCCTTATTGCCACTTGGTCCTAAGCTAGGACTTGAACAGGTGAAAGGCAAATAAAAATGTTCTGAGCCCTGCTAATTGTCATGTCCTCTGAATCAAATCAGATTGTTTACTCTGTTATTTTGAAGTTATCCATCTATCTACCCAAGTCTGTGTCATCCTCCCTGTCTACTAATAAATAATTCCTCCCCATCCCCTGCATTCCTTTACCAACTCCGTGCTCTCTGAAATGATGTCCCTTTTGCCTAACAGGTTTTCCCATTTCTGCTGCTCACACTTATTTCCTTATGTCCCATTTATTGCAGTAGTTCAGTTTTATACCTCAAATACCTGTCAACATTTGTTAAATGTAACAAAGTGGTTTAGAAATGAAAGCTTTTCAAAAGAGAAAAACGTTGCTGGTTGTCATTCTTATCTCACAGAAGGGCACGTGGTACGTAGTAAATGATTTCTGATGACATCACCTTTTGGTTCTGTACTGTGCTTGCTATGGGAGCTCAGTAAATATTATTCATACTATCCATAGCCAACCTAGCCATACTCTTGAATTATGTCTCCATTTCATTTTTTTAATAAGATTATTTTGATTGTTTCCTTATATGTAAATCATATCTTTCTACCTTAGGTGTTGAATGATTGCTCTAATTAAAATTGAAATCTCTCCAAAGACATGTTTGTTCATCAAGGTTTGAGTTAAAATGTTCTTGGGGCTTGGTAATGCTTTGTGTCATTGTAATTACTTTTGGTGTGCACACATGCACATACACACACAAAAGAACTTTCTAAATTCAAGCTCATGTTCGACTGTTTTTAAAGCAGGATTAACAACTTTGCTAAAGTATAAAGTTAAAGACCTCAATATCAAATTTTCCTATTTCATGCAGTACTCCTGAAATTTACTGAGTGTTTTCATGGACTACCCCTGACTTCAGACTCCATGATTAATGAAGCTCATTGGTTTCGAAAAATAGGTAAAAGGGAATTCTGTGGGAGACACTGTGGGGTGGTAGAATCAACAGAGGTGGATTCCAATTCTAGTATCTGTGGGTACAAGGATAACTCGCTTAATCTCAGGGTAATTATTTTATGAGACTGAAGAGGGTAATTATTTTAATAATGAAAACAATTAATATATACTTCATAGGATTACTAAGGGTTGTAAAAGAAACAGTGTATGTACCTGAGACATAGTAGGTATTCAATACAGATTAGTTTTCTTTCTTTTCTATAGAAATGGGCTTAAGAATACAGTGATGAATTATAGCTGCAGGTCCCCAAGGTTATACTCCTAAACTTGGTCTATAATGCCCAATTTATCTCTAAGTGTGATTCATCAAAAATAAACTCCATGCAACATATGGATGAATCTCACAAACATGGTGTTCAACAAAAGTAACCAGACATTTGAGTACATATTGTATGATTCAATGTATATATAGTAAAAAATATGACAACAGGCAAAACTAATTTATGATGTTAGAACTCAGGATAGTGGCTACCCTGGAAGGGGGTTGGACTTTTAAAGAGTGTTGATGGGATTGCTTCTGGGTTTCTGGTAATGATCTAATGTTGGAGAAAAGGGAATGGATACAGCAATCTGGCTTCTGAGAAACTTAGGCAAATCATGTAGAACAGCAAACACTTAGACTACAGAAAAGGTTTAATGACTTTTACTTTTGGAAGTTTGAAAAGTTATTTTCTAGTACTTCTTTTACTGAAATTTAATGTTGATTTCCAAGGTGAAGGTCATGCTGAATGTTGCCTAATGGGGGGTCCCACTGCTCTATGGAATATGTAAATCTTTCCAGCAGTTTTCTTCAATCTTTGATTGTAGTGTACCATGTTCTTTGTTAAATTTTAACACAATTCCAGTTGGTGAGCTCCTTGGTGATCCTCATTTTTCAAATGCATCTGTGCTAAGAGTTTATTGTATGTCCCCCAGTTTTTTGGTGTTTTTGTTTTGTTTTAATCAGCACTACTACTTCCACTGGTCATTGGCCTAGAGTTGAAGATTGAAAGTGATAGAAGTCTCTAATTTTACCTGTAAAAAATTTCTCTAAAAATCTAAAGTTAGCTTTTTTAACCTCTGAGAAGCCCCTCATTAGTATATTAACATTAAAGATGTAGGTATAGAGATTATAATGGCAGATTAAACCGTAGATTTTCATAACTATTGTTTCACATTAACTTTCAGCTTGGAACTTGGCTGTGCAATGTTCCAAAGACCCAGCGAGAATGAGAGAGTTTTTCATGCTTTCTTACAAGGTAAGTGTCTCGTGTGTAGACCACAATGACCTGAGGAGCATTTGATCCCTACAGGGTAGAATGTGAGAACATGAGGCAGGCATCCCCGTACCAAAATGTCACCAACAACGATTATGGAGCCTGAAGCTCTACCGTTAGAGACTTAGTCCTTTGCCTTGGAAGGAGTTTCAGCCTCCTGGGGGCCTATATTAAAATATAACTATCTTTAGGAAGGGAATACTCTAAGAAGTTGTCATTATGAAAACATTAGGAAGAGGTATGGTTACAAGTTCATGTTAATAGAGAATAGGTATCTGGGGACAATGGGGTAAAAAGGATGCTAAGAAGTTTGGGCCTCCTTTATAATTTTTCCTGCAGCAGGCTCTGTGAGTAAGATGTGTGAGCTTGTTTAGCAATTATAAGCATTTTTAAGTCGTTGTTAGCCTCCAAGGTAGAGGTTAAATGCCAGGAAGAAGAACAAGTATTGAAGAGAGAAGAAAAGCAGAGGGGCTGAGGAATATCGCTCTACAGTCTGATCGGTTGAGATAGATTAAATGTTAAGGGTTCTACAACTGGAAAGAACTATAGAGATAATTGAGCACAGCGTTTCTGTCTTACGTACAAGTAACCTGAGACCTAGAGACATTGGTTGTCTTGAAAAGCTGTTAATTCAGTGATGGTGATGGTTCCGATCACTAAACATTTGGGGAGGTTAAGAAATAATCTGTGGGGGCCGGCCGAGTGGCGCGATGGTTAAGAACTGGTTTGGGACACCAGAGGGCCCCGGTTCGGATCCCACATATGAGAGCCAGTAACACTGCCCTCCACAGCTAAGATGCTGAACAACAGCTCAACCTGGAGCTGGGCTGCCATGAGTCTCTGGCGACGGCATAGGCTGCAGCCCTTGTGGCAGTGGGTTGCCATGGGCTACTCTGTGTAGCCAGCAGCCAGCATGAGTGGCCAGCAGCCGCCGTGAGCAGCCGTCCAGAAGCCGGCGACTGATCTGCCTCGCCTGGGAAGAGCGCAATGATGGTGCCAACTTGGGCCAGTGAAGCAACGTCCTCCACAACTAGACTGAAGAACAAAACAACAGCAAATCGTCTGTTCCCTTTCCCCCAATTCCCCAATAAAAATCTTTAAAAAAAAAAAAAGAAATAATCTGTGGAAGTTTAGGTATAATTGCCACTTTAATTAGGTCAAATGGATTAGCTTTAGTTTTGACATTTGTGGTAGCACTAGTAGGATTCCATGTAAGAATCCCAAGTAGCTTAGAGTTTTCTTTTAGTACAAAGCAGGGAGTTCTTTTCGAAAGCTAGAGGACATGTTTTAATGGTGAGGTTATGCCTAATGCCTGTCAAGATGTGACATTGTCTCTTTCAACCATGACAATATATGTACTCATTTCGGCTCTATTTAATGCAAAGGGGAAAAAACATTTAGAAATTACAACATAAGCCAAGGAGATAACTAGATAGAAATGCAGAGCCAAATGACAGCACTTGTCACTGGGAAAGGTAGGAAAATTGTGAAGAAATGAAGCATTTTATCTCCAGAAAGGTGCTGAAAAACAATGGAAAGTAATATAAATTTAAAACCGCAGATCAGTGTTGTAGTCTATATAATTTTTAAGGTGAGATGTGCTTTTCCAGCTGAATTTTCCCGTTCAGACAGAATGTTGCTGATTTTCATTCTGATTGTTTGTGTTCACCTGGCAGAATTCTCACTATTCATTGACGTTCTGGTTATTTCTTATCAGCTGTCCCAGCTTTGTCCTTGGGATGAAGTCATTCTGACTTCACAGAAAACATGTTTACTGATGGCATCTTCACTGGATCTAGAGCAAGGGAGAAGAGCTTCAACACCTTTTGAACAGGTAATATGCAACCTTCAAATAAAAGACAAGAGTTCAGTGTGCTGTTTGGTGTGTTTGCCTTCCCTGATGCGCTTCTTTTTTACTCTATTTACAGAATCATTTCCTCCCTTCTGGCAGCATCTTCATTTCAAAAGTTTGTAATGGCCAGTTCTTTCCTGAGGAAAGGTCATGTGGCTTCGCCTCTTCTTTTAACAATTTTGACATCTCTTCTTTGAAAATGTCCTTCCCATGGACCACTTTTTCCAAATCTGCTTTTAAATATTCTTTATCTTCATCGTCTCTGTATGATCATATGTGGTCCACAGGAGTTTTTCTCTTTGGTTTCCTTTCACACATTCTCTAGGAAGCCACAGCTTTGATAGCCATATGACCTTATTTATGTGGTTTGTGCTGCTTCTCTCAATTGTATTTGCTTTCTTTGGCCCACATCCTTAAGTATTTTATCATTAACTCAATTTTAGCAACCAGGAGATGGAGTTTCCACTTTTCACTGAATTCCACTCTCAGCTTCTTAAACCCCACCCCTTTGGGGAGATACGAACATCACCATCCCAGTGTCCCATACACCAGCGTGTTGCTTAGCTTTTTGTTCTTTACATTCCTTCTTTCAAGCCAAGAAAATTGTCTCCAGGTTGGACCACTAGCATTTTTTGGTGATTTTAAGATTTAGACCTCTCTACTTTTTCCTGTTATCTAAACCAAAAAAAAAAAAAGCCTTCCGAATTTCCTATACTTGCCAGCTTCTTTACTTTCCAATTCATATCAAATCCTTCTTGCTGTGTCTTCTCTTCCTTCTGTTCATCTCTTCTTTCATGTGATTTCTTAGATCTGGAACAGACTCTCACAGCTCTGTGCCAACACATTTTCCTTCGTTTCTCTTCCCATGCTGAGTTCAACTCAAAAACCTTTTGAGTGCCAAGCACTGTGCTAAGCACTGGGGATAAAGAAGACAAAGTCCTTACCTCCGGGAGTACAGGGGACTCTTTTTAGAAACCTTTGCATTGTAAAAGATGAGAAAATAATCTATGTGCCCCAGAGCAAAACCAGGATCAACCATTTAGCTTCTTAACAAGTAAGGGCAAATGTAATTTTATTCTCAGTAGAGTTTTTTGCCTTACTAAAAAATATTAACATCTTGGTTTTGCATAGTGCTTTTAACTTTTCAAGAGTTTTCCCTTTAAGTTGGCAGTCCTGACTTTGTTAAAATTTGTATCTCAGTGAATAGAGACCAAATTGAGGGAAATTTCTCCAACTCTTAAGTACAGTCCTAAATTATTTTGTTTCGAACAACTGTTCTTTTTTTTCTGTGTTCTTTCTCTTGCACACCTTTATGTTTCTGAAGAACGCTCTAACCTAGTAGCCCTTCTATAATCTTCTTTGCTTTTGAAAGGATATCTATTTAGATAATTATAGATGTACTTCTGCCTTTTACCATCTAAGTCTTGTCCCTATGAATCATGTTCTGTCTCTCTAATGAGGATTTATTGAATTCTTTTAAATACATCTGTTCCTTGTTCTCTAAATCCTCATAAATTGGAGTATTTCCAAATAGGTAGATGATGAAGGACCACAGATAGACTGCGTAATCCTGTCAAAATTGTCTCTACTCTCCTGAGTATGAGTCAGGAGGAAGTGAGGGATTCTTTAAAAAATAAAGTAATTGTAATTTATCAAGGGACCACAACTTTTTCCTAGAACAGGGATGAACAAACTACTGCTAGCTGGCCAAAATAAGTCCATGGCCTGTTTTTCTATACCCTGAGAGTTAAAAATGGTTTTTACATTTGTAAAAGGTTATAAATTAAAATAAAGAAAAAACATGTGAAAGAGAGTTTATGTGGTTGGCAAAGCCTAAGATATTTACTGTCTGACCTTTTACAGAAGAGTATCCTGACCCCTGTCCCAGATTATTTGAACAGACTTATTTTTAGCTCTTACATTAGGTCTGTGATCCATGTTGAGCTAATTTTTGTGTGTGGTGTCAAATGGGAGTTGAATGTTATTCTTTTGCATTTGAAAATCCACCTGTCTTGGGACCATTTGTTGAAAACTTTTTTTTTTTCCCATTGAATTGTGTTGGCACCTTGTTGAAAATCAATTGACCATAAATAAGAAGGTTTATTTCTAGAACCTCAGTTCTGTTTCATTGATGTCTATGTCTATCCTTATGGCAATAACACACTGTTTTGATTTTTTTGTAGCTTTGTAATAAGTTTTGAAGTAGTGACGTATTAGTCCTTCAACTTTATTCTTCTTTTTCAAGATTCTTTTGGCTATTCTTGTTCCCCTCTATTATCATATAAATGTTAGGATTGATTTGTCAGTTTCTGCAAAGAAGCCAGCTGGGATTTTTATTAGGATTATGCTGAACCTGCAGATCAGTTTGGAGATTATTTATTGTAATCTTAACAATATTATGTCTTCTAACCCATGAAAATGGAATATATTTCAATATATATTTCTATTCTATTCTTTAATTTCTTTTAACAATGTTTTGTAGTTTCCAGAGTAAGAATTTTTTACTTCTTTTATGTAGTCTATTCAGATTTTCTATTTCTTTTTGAGTCAGTTTCAGTGGTTTATGTTTCTAGAAATGTGTCTATTACAATCCAAGTTACCTAATTTGTTGGTTTACAGTTGTTCATAGCATTCCTTTATCATCCTTTTTATTTTTGGAAGGTCTTAATGATGGCCCCTCTTTTACTCCTAATTTTAGTCATTTGTGTCTTCTCTCTTTTTTTTTCTTGGTTAGTTTTTATATAGGGTTATCAATTTTGTTGATCTTTATCAAGAACCAGCTTATGGTTTCATTTTTATTCTATTATGTTTCCAGTCTCTCTTTCATTAAGTCCCACTCTAATCTTTATTATTTTCTTCCTTCTGGTTGCTTAAGATTTAGTTTGCTCTTTTTCTAGATACTTTTTTTTTAAAGATTTTTATTGGGGAATTGGGGGATGGGAACAGCGCTGGGGAATTGGGGGAACGGGAACAGACAAGTTGCTGCCCTTTTGTTCTTCAGTCTAGTTGTGGAGGACATTGCTTCACTGGCCCAAGTTGGCACCATCATTGCGCTCTTCCCAGGCGAGGCAGATCAGTCGCCGGCTTCTGGATGGCCGCTCTTGGCGGCTGCTGGCCGCTCATGCTGGCTGCTGGCTACACACGGTAGCCCATGGCAACCCATTGCTGCAGTGGCTGCAGCCTACACCGTCGCCGGCAACTCACGGCAGCCCAGCTCCAGGTTGAGCTGTTGTTCAGCATCTTAGCTGTAAAGGGCAGTGTCACTGGCCCTTATATGTGGGATCCGAACCGGGGCCCTCTGGCGTCCCAAGCCAGCTCTTAACCAACGCACCACTCGGCTGGCCCTTTTTCCAGTTTCTTAAGGTGGAAGTTTGGTTATTGATTTGAGATATCTGTTTTGTAGTATCAACTTTTACAGCTATAAATTCTCTCTCTAAGCAATGTGTCTTAGTCTGTTTGAGATAGTATAACTAAATACCACAGAGTAGTTAGCTTATAAACAACAGGAATTTATTTTTCACAGTTCTGCAGGTTGGAAGTCCTAGATCAAGGTACCATCATGGTCGCATTCTTGAGCAAGGGCCCTCATCTTGATTCACAGCTGGCACCTTCTTGCTGTGTCCTTACATGATGGAAAGGCCTTGGGACCTCCCTGGAGCCTCCTTTGAAATGGTTCTGCCCTACTAGCCCTTGCACACTGGGCCTGTGATGGGAGGACCAGCCCCAAAGATCTCTGAAAGGCTTTCAGAGTTACTCTTTCATTGCCTTGGTCAGTAGTCCTGGCTTCTGTTTAGTTGTCTAACTAATATGTGCATTGTCTTGGTTAATAACTCTTAACTTCTGTTGAGATATGGGTCCACAGCAATCTCCTTATCAAAATCAGCCAAACCCTTGATATTCACTCCCCAACAGGCGTTCTCCTTTCCATATTGATATGCTGAGAATTTTCACAGTTTTAAAATTCTTCTTCCTTTGTGATTAACAATTCCACCTTTAAAGCATTAATATTTTCTCACCTTTTTCTATAAGAATTCAAGAGAAACCAGGCTGATGTTTCAACATTCTGCTTAGAAATTACTATCTTCTATAAAACACTAGGACACAAACACAATTCAGCGAAGCTTTTTTGCCATTTCATAACAAAAATGTGGCCTTTCTCCAGTTTCCAGTGTTCCTCATTTCCATCTGAGAGCACATCAGAATGACCTGTACTGTCCATATTTCTCCCAACATTCTGTTCACAACCACTTAGGCAGTCTCTAAGAAGACTGAGGCTTTCTCTACCGCTTTCCTTTCTCTTGGTCCTCACAACTGCCCTTAACAGTCCATTCAGCAGAGTAGACATCTTCTAGCGTCCACCGCAGACTCTTCCAGACTCCACCCATTACCCAATTCCAAAGCTGCTTCCATATATTTAAGTATTTGTTACAGCAACCTCACCCCCCACCCCCAGTACCGATTTTCTGTCTTAGTCTGATGTGGCTGCTATAACAAAACACCATAGACTGCATGGCTTATAAACAACAGAAATTTATTTCTCACAGTTTTGGAGGCTAGAAGTCCACGATGAAGGTGCCAGTGAACAATGGTTGTGCATTCTTTAGTGAGGGCCCTCTTCCTGGTTCACTACCAGCACCTTCTTGCTGTGTCTTCACGTGGTGGAAAGGGCTAGGGAGCTCTTACAAAAGTCACAAATCCCACTCATGAGGGCTTCACCCTCATGACTTGAGCACCTCCCAAAGACCCCACCTCCTAATACATTCACCTTTGGGGTTAGGAGTTTAACATAGGAATTTGGGTGGGACACATTCAGACTCTAACACACTGTTTAAGCAGCATCCCATAAGTTTGGGGATATTGTGTTTTTATTCATCTCAGAAGTATTTTCTAATTTTCATTGTGATTTCTTTTCTGACCCATTGTTTATTTAAGAATATGTTGTTTAATGTCCACGTATTTGTGAATTTCCCAAATTTTATTCTCTTATTGATTCCTGATCTTATTCCACTGTGGTCAGAGGGGGAGGGGGAGGAGGAGAGGGAGAGATTGATTGAGATTGATTGAGATTGATTGAAAATGCTCTTTGGCATAAATTGCTCCACAGTCTGACAATTAAAGTAAAGCCCCTTTGAAGGGGAAGGGATCTCCTTAACTTTATCTTCCACTGGTTCTCTCTGTAAACTTCCAGCTGGTCTACTGTTTTGCTTAGTGATACTGATCTACCAGTGTCCTCTTAGTTGCTCAACACTAAGATCTCTGTGTGCCCTTAGACTTGAACTTTGCCATGCTCTGTTCCAATTAAAGTCAGTCCTTTTAGGGAGAGCTACAAAGTTCACTTTTCTAATGGCTTGCCTCCTCCTGAGCAGAAACTCTGTATCCCTTGTTTTGTTGCTGGAGGCAGGGACAGTGGCCCATTTCTATCAGAGTAACAATCCAGCTCTATGAGTGGGGGTGGGCAGGAGTCAGTCCCTGGCATTCTTGGCTTATCTCTCCCAGCATGGAAACCCAATCCTGTAAGCAAACTGAGGTGAGGGCAGTTGAGACCTAGTATTGTCATTTTGCCATGCCTGGGATGGAGTGGGTACTTAGTTGAGGAAGACAGCTCCAGTCCTCCCAGTTATGCTTGTTTATAATAGAGCTTCTGCAATACAGACGTGGGGTTGGGGAAAAGGACAAGTGCTGGCAGCCTGCTCCCTCTGAGAATCCCTAGCCTGGAAGCTGATGGTAGAGGGAGCGCCATCTTTTTGGCCACACCCACCTAAGATGGCGCTTCCATCACACTGAGCTGGGTGGGGGGGGGTGGTTGGTGAGCAGATCGAAGTTCAATTGCCACTGATGCCCACTGTTCTGAGACTTAGTAGATTTCTTGGAATAGATTTGCTGTATGCCCTTAGGGCAATTTCCTGAGACTTTACATGGTTTTGTTTTATAATTTTCACCATAATTTTCGGTTATGGTTGTTTTACTGGGAAAGGGTTCATTGTAGTTTCTCATACCACCATTCTGGAAGCACTTCTCTTCTGTCTTAGATTATTAAAGAAATGAATAATGTTCATATTTTCTATTTAATCTTCATTTTTCCCAGGACATTAAGGAAAAGTACAAATACAGGCTAATATTTCTAGATAAATCCCAAAACGTTCAGTTTAAGCTATAATTTTTCTGTCACTTTATTTTTCATTGTGCTTAATGAAAATGATATCAAAGTTATTTTAATTTGTTTAAAGTTTTGTTTGCTTGAGACTAATTTTTTGTTACATTATTGCCCAATAGACCATGTTACTGAATCGTGCACTTGAGCAGATCCATGAATGCAGAAAAATCTGGAATATCCTGAAAGAAACAGGTACAGTGGGAACTGGGAGTTTGGTAATGCAGTTATGAATGGTGTTTGAAATCTGAATAACCCAGAAATGTGTTCCACTGCAGTATTTGGTAACTAGTCAAATGATTCTTTAAGAACTAATTTTTCCCCATTGGAGGGCTATATTTTGACTCCATGACACACTGCTTGGAGTAATAATATTTTTCACCTTGCTTTCTATGGAAGTATAGTATTGATTATAAAATTATGATCATTATTGTTCAATATGACATTGTTGCTCTTAGGCCACTAGATTTAATGTCTAATTTAATCAACCTGTAACACTGAGCATAGGGTACGATAGTTTTTCAAGCCACAAACATGATATCAGATACTGCTAGCATTTTGTTATGAAATAATCAAAGTAGTAAACTTTTGGTAGTTATATAGTATCTTGCTACTGTTTCCTTGTTAAGGATGGTATTGGCTTTTAGGTTTAGACAGACTTTTTAAAATGACCTTGTTTCTGTTTTGTTTGTTTATTTTTTTAAATTTCAGGTATACAAAACAGACATTTGCACACCTTATAGAGTAGATTTTTTTATATTTTATCTATTTGTTGCTGTTATAGTTAGAATTTTAAAAAATCAACAGATATTGAATTGAATTATATGCCTTTTCAGAGTCTACAGAGATAATCATGGTTTCTCTCTTTTGATGTATTAATATATTGAGTTATAATAATAGCTGTACTAAAATTCAGTCATCTTTGCATTTCTGGAATAAACCTTATTTGGTCAGTGTGTTACTATTTTTAAAATATTGATGAACTTGGTTTCCTAATAATTCTCAATTATTGGTCTGTCATTTTCTGCTTGTGTTTGTGTGATAGCTTTGGATTTTTGGTATCAAGCTATAGGAATTATAAGGAAGAACATAAACACATAAAATTTCATTCACCTCTTTTAATCTTTGATTAGGGTTTAAGGAATAAAAACATCAAAAAGAAAGGCTAGAAGATACCTAAATAAGATACTTAGTATAGAAGATTTAATAGAAATATACTGTATTGCCTGAATATAGAAAACTCATCTTCTTTTCATGTGACCTTTGCACATTTACAAAATTGATCACAAGGATAACTTAAATTCCAAGACACATAAATAAAAACAGATGACCTTACCTGATCACAGTGCAATAACACTAGAAATTAATAATGGAATCAAGAAACAAAACCCATTACCACTTGGAAATTTAAAAAGGGAAACTACAGACTATCTAGAAAATAATGATAATGAAAATTCCTCATAACTGAATCTAAAGTGCTAAATTAGTACTTAGAGTGAAATGCATATAGCTTCAATGACTTTTATTTTAAAAGTATGTCAAAATGCTAGCTGTCTACTGAAAAATCCATTTCTTCTTTGTAGGAACACCGCTAAACTCTATATATTTAGATATGTGTGTATCTCTATGGTCCATTTATCTATGTCATTAGGGAACTGCAAAATAAAACAACAATGAGAAATGACCACACTTATTACAATAGTATGGCAAAAATCTAAAACACTGACGATAACAAATGCTGGCTAGTATGTGAAGCAGCAGGAAGTCTCATTCATTACTGGTGGGAATGTAAAGTATTACAGCCACTTTGGAAGACAGTTTGTCAGTTTCTTGCTAAACTAAGAATAATCTTACCATACAATCCAGCAACCGTCCTTTTTGGTATTTACCCAAATGAAATGAAAACTCATGTCCAGGCAGAGACCTACAACATGGATGTTTACAGCAGCTTTATTCAAATTGCTAAAACTTGAAAGCAACCAAGATATCTTTCAGTAGATGAATGAATATATAAACTGTGGTATGACAAACGATGAAATATTATTCAGAGCTAAGAAGAAATGAGTTATTAAAACATGAAAAGACATGGAGGAAACTTAAATGCATATTACTAAGTGAAAGAAGCCAATCTGAAAAGGCTGCATACTGAATGATTCTGACTATATGACGTTCAAGTAAAGACAAAACTATAGAGACAATAAAAGGATCACCACTTGCCATGGGTTATTTGAGGAGGGAGGGATGGATAGATAGAACATAGAATTTTTAGGGCAGTGAGACTATTCTGTATGATACTATTGGGTTGTCAGAAAAGTCATGACGTATCTTTTCTGTTTTTCGTTGCAAAAATGCGTCATGACTTTTCCGACAACCCAATGTAATGGTGGATACATGTCATTATACTCATAAATTTCCCTCTTAAGTGCTACCTTCACTGTATCCCATAAGTTTTGATATGTTGTTTTTGTTTTCATTCATCTTTATGTGTTTTCTAATTTCTCTTGTGATTTTTTTCTTTGATCCATGAGTTGTTTAAGAGTGTGTTTAATTTCCACATATTTGAGATTTTCCAGTTCATTTGATGAATAAACTTAGTTACTTTTTATATTTTTCTATGAGGAGAAAGAATAAATCTTTGCAGTTTTCCAAAACCCTTTTTGTAAATCTCAAAGATAATTATAAGCTTAAAAGATAAGCTGAAAACTTTATTTTATGTTCTATATTTGGGGTGTGACTTTTTGCAAGGCAGACTCAAACAGTTAGAGGTGATTAAAACAAGATCATGGGTGCCTGAGAAACAGTACTACTTGGTTATCTATCTAAGCAAAATGACAAGAAAACATTTTAAAATAAGCATAAGAGGTAACAGTTCTAAAGAACTTTAGCTCTTTGATAAATTAGCAAATTGTTTTATGTTTGCTTGCCATTAAATAATCAAGAATAAAGATATAAAGACAACATAAGGATTAGAAAATTATTCTGATAAAATACAGAATCTACTATCTAGGCAGATTACATAGGAGCTAAAGAATAGCTTTTCATATTGGAAGTAAAGGCATTAACCAGTAAACTAAAGAAGAAAGCCCATCAAATTCAAGATAACTTTGCTACATTTTGATGCATTACAGAGCTTTATTTCAGACTCTAGTTTAAACCAAGGCAAATAAAATTTATCTTCCAAGTTTGTCCTTCATTATGCTCTTTTATATCCGGAACAAACTGACAACCTTTTAGGGGATCTGTCAGGTCAAAACTATTTTCATAATAATACTAACATATATAGTTTTCTAGTGGTTGCATGATGTGTGTGATGTTGTAATATATTGAATACAGAAGCAGATATGAGAATCTAGCTATTTCTAGTAAGTCTGGCATTAAGGAACTTTTCAAAAATGTGACATAATCTCAATTTTTAAAGTGTTTTTTAAAAATTGATGCTATACAGTGGGTTCATCTCAAATTAATTCAATCAGTACATATATTTAAATTTTCTGTTTTAATTATATGATAAACATCAATAGTTATACCCTACCTATGAAAAATCTCTTTGGAAGTCCTTGATAATTTTTTTCAGAGTGCAAAGGGATCCTAAGAACAGAAAGTTTGAGAACCACTGCTTTAGGAATAAACTACATTTTCCTTTAAAAACAAAATCACATATCCATTTGTCACTATTTCTCATAATATAATTTCAACCACTTGTTTTTTATAAATTTATTTTTATGTAAATATAGTTGGTATACAATCTTATATTGGCTATATTAGTTTCAGGTGTACAATATAGTGATTTGACATTTTTATACCTTACAATGTGATCACCCCACTAATTCTAGTTACCATCTGTCACTGTGCAAACTTACCACAATATTATTGACTATATTCCCCTTCCCGTTTTTACCCGTCCACCCACCTCCTCCTTCCTGGTAACCATCCCTTTGGTCTCTGTTTTAATTGTAACTTTTAACCAAAATAATTTCTATTTCACAGAGAAAACATGGGTGTAATTGAGAACTGTATCTCACCCATATGCATTATAGCGGGCTAGCAGAGTTCATGAACACAAATAATACAGCTTTCTATGGCCACACTCATACCTTTTAAAGAGGAAAAATGAGCACATCCATTAACATGCCTCAAAGATATTGTCTCCCTATAGCATATAAAAATAGGAAGCAAGAGTATATAAACTTAAAGCTATGCTTAGTAATAAATGTTTAAGTATT
Organism: Hipposideros armiger; assembly: GCF_001890085.2. Lineage (NCBI taxonomy): Eukaryota > Metazoa > Chordata > Mammalia > Chiroptera > Hipposideridae > Hipposideros > Hipposideros armiger. The sequence goes on from NW_017731469.1 coordinate 704,735, forward strand.
CTTTTTTACTTAAAAGTTATATTAGTATCAGTGATTACTAATTTAATATCAATCCAACATTTTAAATTAACTAAATGTCTTGGAAATCATCTTAAATCTAACATACTACGAAACAGTTACTGCTGAAATAAAAAATTTATCAGCAATGATTTAATTTTAGTTGAATGCAATGTACATTTTTCATAATCTTAAATGTTATACATGAGTAATATATACCATCATTTAATCAGCAAATCTGTATAAATTTATGAAAAACAGACCCAAGTAAAATAAAATGTATGTTTATTTTATACTTTACACAAATAAATCACCAAAAAAGATACATCTTTCTTTTTGTTTTAATTTTTATTTTATTTTATTTTATTTTATTGGGGAATTGAGGGAGGGGAACAAACAAGTTGCTTTCCTTTTCTTCTTCAGTCTAGTGGTGGAGGACATTGCTTCACTGGCCCATGTTGGTATTATCATTGTGCTCTTCCCGGGTGAAGCAGTCGGTCGCGGGCCACTGGACGGCCATGGCAACTCATGGCAGCTCATGCCAGCTGCCGGCCGCTCACGGTAGCTTATGGCAGCCCACTGCAGCCCCGCTGCAGCCTACGCCATCACCGGCGACTCACAGCATCCCAGCTCCAGGTTGAGCTGTTGTTCACCATCTTAGCTGTAGAGGGCGCAGTGTCACTCTCTCTCATGTGGGATCTGAACCGGGGCCCTGCTGCTCAGAGCTGGCGTCCCAAGCCAACTCCTAACCAACGCGCCACTCGGCCAGCCCACATCTTTCTTTTAAACCAAAATTATTAAGATAATCTCATGTGCCAAAGATTTACCTTAACTTTGGATTCTTAAAATGTTTCTGATTTAGAATTTGTTTGCAAGAATACCTTTAGTTTGAAGTTAAGTTTCCTTTTTGTGGGAATTTTAAGAATATTTGTATATAAGTGCTTATTGATGTCTGTAAATCACGTAGAACAGAACTCCTTTAATGTAGGGAGACTTTATATAATTTATGAATACCCTCCAGAGATAGGAATGTAAGGTGAAGGCCTTCTCAATTATTGACAAATAGACACAGACATACAGAGATTTTATAGGTTCAGATCTGCAACTTCAACTACATGTCAAGAGTAAACACAAAACTCACCAGTCCAAATAGCAGAGTGCTGTTCCCCTTCCCAGCAGGCATGAAATAATAATTTGAGCCCAGAATGGACAAATAAAACAACAACAAAACTAGCAGATTAAGTTGTCTATTGTTTCTTACCCAGTCAGAGACTAGGTAATCCATTAATTCATTTAGAGAAATTGCCAGGTGGTAAGGCCATAAAACCACATTCCCAGTCATTGCTGCTACCAAGGGGGAATAACTTGTTGAGCATATACAAAACAGAACCAGAAACAAAACATAAACTCAATAGAAAAGAAAAAAGTGATCCATCAAAGTTCTATTGGCAGTTGGAGTTCAATCTGGGAGCCAAGAAAAGATGAGTTTAAGCAGTCCATGTGTTGCAGGAACACAACTTAACCTGTTTCTGTCAAGTGTATCCTTTGAGCATTTTGGTTGATAATTTTTAAAGCTATAACCATGACTTTCATACAAATATAAAATGAACAAGTGTCATATTTTATTTAACATGAAGATGTTAGAACCAATTCCAGTTTCTGTTTCATTTTGCTTGCTTATTTCTTGTTTTCTATACCCGTTATTTATCAAGTGGTGTCTCTTTTGTGGCTTCCAGTTGTACCTTTATTTCTGTGATGGTTTTATGTTTTCTTTCCATTTGCTTCTTTATCTCTAAAATGGCTCATATTTTATTTCCTTTTGTCTACCAGCTCTTCCCTGAGTTCTTGAATACCTACTTCATGTTCTTATTTTATAGAGATGTTTAGTTAATATTTTAAAATTCATGGTGACATTTTATCTGCTATGGCAACATTTCTCTGGTGAGAATTCTCCACCTACCCTTCTTTCTTCTTGTTCCTCTCATCTCATTTTCATGTAGTATCTTATATTGCGCTGTTTTTTGAAAACTTATCTTTTCAAAGTTTTATTTTGTTGTGGTAAGAACAATTAACATGAAAGCTACCCTCTTAACAGTCTTAAGTGTACACTATAGTATTGTTTACTGTAAGTACAGTGTTGGAAAGCAGATCTCTTAGAATTTATTCATCTTGTTTAACTGTAACTTTATGCCCACTGATTAGCAACTCTCCATTTCCCCTACCCCCAGCTCTTGGCAACCATCATTCCATTCTTTGATTCTATGAATGTGATAGATCAAATTTTAGATTCCTCATATAAGTGGAATCATACAGTATTTGGCTTTTTGTGACTGTCTTATTTCACTTAGCATAATGTCATCAAAGTCCATCCATGTTGTCACATTTTACAGAATTTTTCTTTAGTTTTCAAAGCTGAGTAGTATTCTATTATATATCTAGACTACATTTTCTTTATCCATTCATCCCTCAGTGAACACTTAAGTTGTTTTCCTGTCTCAGCTATTATGAACATAGGAGTGCTGATATATCTTTGAGATCCTGGTTTCAGTTCTTTTGGATAAAAACCAGAAGTGAGGGCCGGCCGAGTGGCGCGATGGTTAAGAACTCGCTTGGGATGCCAGAGGGTCCCGGTTCGGATCCCACATATGAGGGCCAGTGACACTGCCCTCCACAGCTAAGACGCTGAACAACAGCTCAACCTAGAGCTGAGCTGCCGTGAGTCGCCGGCGACAGCGTAGGCTGCAGCCCCTGTGGCAGTGGGTTGCCATGGGCTACCATGTGTAGCCAGCAGACAGCGTGAGCGGCCAGCAGCCGCAGTGAGCGGCCGTCCAGAAGCCGGCGACTGATCTGCCTCGCCAGAGAAGAGTGCAATGATGGTGCCAACTTGGGCCAGTGAAGCAACATCCTCCACAACTAGATTGAAGAACAAAACGACAGCAACTTGTCTGTTCCCCTTCCCCCAATTCCCCAGCACTGTTCCCATCCCCCCAATTCCCCAATTAAAAAAAAAAAACCAGAAGTGAGATGGCTGGGTCATAAGGTAGTTCTATTTTTAATTTTTTGGAGGAACCTCCATACTGTTTTCCATAGTGGCTGCACCAGTTTGCAGTCCCACCAGTAGTGTATGTGGGTTCCCCTTTCTCCACACCCTTGCCAGCACTTGTTGTTTCATATATATATAAAAAATAGTCATCCTGATAGGTGTGAGATGATATCTTACCGTGGTTTTGATTTGCATTTCCCTGATGATTAATCATGTTAAGCACCTTTTCATACACCTTTTAGCCATTTGTATGTCTCCTGTGGAGAAATGTCTATTTAAGTCTTTAGCTAATTTTTAAATTGGGTTATTAGTTTTTTCACTACTGTGTTGTGATAACTTATCTTTAATTGTGGTACTTTTTCCTTAGACCAACTATTTGCAGGAGATTCATGTGGAGAGGAGGCATGGGCCATGATTAACTTCAGGTTAACAGAATTGTATACAGTACTTATGATCTAGGGTTGCTGTGTATGTGATTTCTTATAATCTCTACATTTTCCCAACCAGTGGGTATAGGTACCTTTAGGGCTTCTCATAACACAAAGGTTCTTTCTTTTCCACTGCTTCATGGACCAGCTAGCTGCTCATTCTTCAGCCCTTTCTCCTCTGCTTCTCAAAACCAAACCAAATCCAGACAAGTTCCTTCCAATGGCCTATAAACTCTGTTCATGTTGATAAAGGATTTGCACCTTGGAATGTGCTCCTTACTTGGAGCATTGTGCTTTTGGTGACCTTTTCTTATTCCATTTTTATTTTGAAAACATATGTGTATGTATATGTGTATGTGTATACACTAGACTGTAAGCTCCATGAGGACAGAGGCTATGTCCGCTTTTGCTTACGTGTATATACCCAATACCTAGCATGTCCATATATATACATTTACACACACATATGAATGCCCGTACCATATGTAAAGTCTTGGAAGGATACACACCAAACTTAACATTTGCTACCTCTTAGAACAAGAATTTGTGAGCTTGGGAGACTTGTACTTTTTATTTTACTTTTCTATTGTTTGAATTTTTCAATGAACGTGAAGTACTTTAATAATTAAAATAAAAATACATTTAAAAAAATGAATCAGACTTGTTAAAGGTTTATATTTCTTAAGCTTCGACATTTCTAATAAAATAATGCCTTAAATTATAAGCCTATCATGTGAGTAATATAAATAAATCATTAAGCTACCAACTGTAAATAGACAAATTAAAGGAAAGTGCAAAGCTGGTGAATCATAAGCTCCTAGGGAAAAATTGGAAAATGCCAACCTTTTAGAAATCAATTCCAAATCAAAGTTAATTAAGAGCTATATGAACAGTGACTGAAATCTTACTGCTATGGAAATTGGCTTTTACAAAAGAATTAATCCTGATATGCCGTTATGTTAGTGACCTAAGGAAAACAGCTTACCACATCCATTCTACAAAGCCCTTATTAAATTCTTAGGGGCTACTAGGTATTGTGGAAACATAAGGAAATGTGCTACTGTCTCTGTCCTTAAGATATTTACAGTGGAGCAAGGAAGTCAGAAGCATAACGTATTACATGAATGCAAAGCAAAACGAAATAACTTCACTGATAGAAAAATAGAGTATGTGGACCACTGAGGAAGAAATGATCCATTCTAAAAGGTAGTATTTGAAATTACTCTTGCAGAATGAATAGGGAAAGCCAGGAATATGAGAACACTATTAGTTTTGGAATTATTTGTTATTCAAGTGTTATCCGTGGGAGGTGAGGCTGTAAGTAGAGTGATTTGTGGTGTGCTGCTTTCCAACAATACATCAGGCCAGCGCTGTCACTGTAGTGCAGTCTGCCTCATCTCTCACCTAGACCACTGTACTAGCTTCCCTTTACCCTCTCTGCTTTCTCTTTTGCCTCCCCTATAAATGCAATAGCCACACAGCAGCAAAAATATTATAAGTCAGGTCATGTCAATCCTCTTGTACTTTTCATTTACGTGGACTTAAAATGAAATCTAAAGTCCTTACCATGATTGACAAGGCCCCAGGTTACCTGGCCTTTGGTTACCTCTTTGACCTAATCGCCCATCACTCTGCCTCTCAGCTCACTGTACTCTAGCTCTACTATAGCTCAACAATACCTAGTACACTCCTGCCTCTGAGCCTTTGTATTTGCCATTCCTTTTGCCTAGAACATTCTTCTCCTGGATATTCTTATGGCTTGCACCTCTACATCCTCTGCTCAAATGTCACTCTACTCAGAGAGGTCTTATCTAAGCACACCCTTTCTGAAATAGCAACTCATATCGCTGTCTGCCATCATAATCTGTATGTTTCTTTACAACACACATCACCCCTTGTTCCTAGGAGTCATGCTCTGTACATACAGAGTCATCAAATGTTAAAGCTGGGAGTAGTCTTAGCGATTAGATTTCTTTAAGCTATTTATTTTGTAACATAGTAAATTTTTTATCTCAAAAACATGAAGATGGAAAAAAGCCTTTGGTTGTTTTTATAAGTCATTGCAAGGAAGAATTTCACTTAGCTCCAGTGCTATAATTTTGACATTGCTCTAAAGTGTTCACCAAGTGTCTTTGTCGCAAGTCTTAGTGATTATGGCAAACGGGGCAAACGTAAGTGCTTTAGAACAAAACCCCACATGGGTCCTCTACCAGCAGAAAATCAATTTAGCTGGCAAGGCAAAACATTGTCTACATTTTTATTACATATTACATATTTATATATTGTGGTCTCCGCAGCTCAGAAACGGGAGGGTCATTCTAATTTATCCAGATGCAGTTGATAAAAGCTACCATTTGTCAAGGCTCATGTTGGAATTAGAAACCATTTTTACCCGTTCAATTGTAAACACCAAAACTATAATTAAATGCCTATTCCTTCAGCAGGCAGTTTTTACTTGGCCTCTCCATTGGCTTAATAGCTGCGAACCAGTCATGAGTTGCTTTTGGCCCAGATATTAGTTCTCAATGGATAAGAAATTCTCAGAGATGATAGTTGTTTTTGGTTTTTTTTTAAAGATTTTTATTGGGAAATTGGGTGAGGGGAACAGACAAGTTGCTGTCCTTTTGCTCTTCAGTCTAGCTGTGGAGGATGTCGCTTCACCGGCCCATGTTGGTATTATCATTGTGCTCTTCCCGGATGAGGCAGATCACTCGCCGGCCACTGGACGGCCTCTCATGGTGGCTCTTGGCAGCTCACGGCAGCTTCATGGGCTGCTGGCCACTCACGCTGGCTGCCAGCCGCTCACAGTAGCTTACGGTAGCCCACTGCAGCAGGGGCTGCAGCCTGTGCCGTCGCCGGCGACTCACGGCAGCCCAGCTCCAGGTCGAGCTGTTGTTCACCATCTTAGCTGTAGAGGGCGCAGCGTCACTGGTCCATGTGGGAGCCAAACTGACGGTCCTTCTGCTCAGAGCTCACACTCTCAAGCCAACTCTTAATCAATGAGTAACTCAACCGGCCCGCAAGATGATAGTTTTGAGATTAGCCAAGGAAAAAGGCAATTGGAGCTGATCCTCAGGCACACTAAACAAAATGACAAAACTTGAGTAGATTTTCTAGTGTACATTTTGGACCGGGACTTAGGCCACAGAAATAGGAGAACGTGATTTAGGATGTTTTTTCCCAAAGGAAATTAAACAATTATCTAAAGATATCCATGTATCTCTGATAGAAATTGCTCCTAAAAATCTTCACTTTGGGCAGCACTCCATTCTAGTTATGCCTCGTAGGCAATATAAGGTGACCCTATAGTACAAAGCGAAGTGCAATGGCGGTGAGAATGGACTTCGATTCCAGGTCTAGAGTCACTGAAGCAATTGAGTAAGAGTCATAGGTTCAGGAGGCAGGTTCATTGTGGTCCCCAAGTTCATTTATGGTGATACATACTATTCCTTCTCCCACTTACCTGACCAAGTGTCATTCAAGTCTTCCTGATGGTAACATATTTGCTTTTGTACATTGTGGCTTTCTTTTATAAAAGTACAGATATGAATCTGGAAGTTTTTCTGTACAATTATCTTAGCACAATGACTCCTGATCAGAGTAAGGTGTGTACTCATCTATAAACATTCACTATTGATTTCTAGAAGGTTTCCCAAACTTCAGACTTCACTTCACCCCTAGTTGATACATACATAGACCAATACACCTGTCACCTATAGATTATGCACTCTTTTCAGGTTCACTTGTAACATTTACCAAAATAGATCATATGCTGCGCTAAAAAGCAAGTCTCGACAAATTTCAAAGGATTAAAATCATGTGAAGCATATTCTCTGAACATAGTAGAATTAAAGTAGGAGTCAACAACAGAAAGATGATTAGAAAATCCCCACTGCTGAAAATCTAAAAAACACTTCTAAATAACCCATCGGTCAAAGAAGGAATAAAAATGTAAATTATGGAATATATTAAACTTAACAAAAATGAAAAATATGACATCAAAATTTGTGAGCTACAACTAAAATAAGGGAAAATTTATAGCTTTAAATGCATATATTAGAAAAGCTAAAGAGTTGACTGTCAATTAAGCTTCCAATTCGAATCCAGGGGAAGAACAGCAAATTAAACCAGAGAAAGTAGAAGGAAGAACATACAAAAATATATGAGCAGAAACCAATGAAATGGAACAGACATACAATGGAGAAAATCAACAAAGCTAAAAGGTGATTCTTTGGAAAGATTACTATAATTGCTAAAGGCCAAGTGAGCTGGGTCAAGAAAGAACACAAAGTACTACTATTCAAAAGCAGACGTCACTACAAACCTTTCAGACATTAAGATGACAACATAAGGACATTATGAATAACATTATGCCAATAAATTTGACTATGTTGACAAAATAGACAAATTCTTTATAAAGTACACCTATGAAAGTTGGCCCATAGAGAGTCTGAATAGTCCTATTTAGACTATTTTAATAGTTCTATACCTGTTGAAGAAATTTAATTTGGAATAAGTCCCCAGAAAGAAAATTGGCTTCACTGGTATAATTTTTTCCAAATATAAAGGAAGAAATAATAGCAATCCTGTAAAAGTATTTTTTATAGAAAATAGAAAAAGTGGTAGCATTGATTTTATGAGGACAGCATGACTGATGCCAAAACCTGACAAGGACATTTTAGGAAAAGAAAAATACAGGTCAGTATCTTAAATGACAGATGAAAAAGCTTAAACAAAAGTTTAGGAAATTGCATCCAGCAATATATAAAAAGATAATACATCATAACCAAGTAGGGTTTATCACAGGAATTCAACATGAAAATACACAACACACACACACACACACACAATGGTTTTCTGTATCTGTTTGATTTTAAAGTTTTAAAATAAATGAATTTAGTATAGTTGATGGACACTAGGGTTGTTTCAAATCTTTAGTTCTTATGAATAGAGCTGTCTTGAACATCCTGGAACATATTATGGTAAACCGATACACTCATTTCACCTAAGTATATATCTAGGAGTGGCATTGCTGGGTCATTGCTCAGATAGAAGCATGTTTGGATGGATTAAATACATTTTGGTATATTCAAACAATGGAATACTACAAAGCAATAAAAGGAGTGTACTTCTGACACATACAAAAATATAGGTGAATATCAGACATCATGAACAAAGGAAGTCAGGCACAGAGGAATGTTACAGTGTATAAATTCATTTTTAAAAACAGCTTTATTGAGATATAATTCACATGCTGTACAGTTCACACATTAAAGTGTACAATTCAGTGGATTTTAGTATATTCACAGGTGTGTGTAACCACTATCAACAGTAAATTTTAGTGCCGGCCGAATGGCGCGTTGGTTAGGAGTTGGCTTGGGATGCCAGCTCTAGGCAGCAGGGCCCCGGTTCGGATCCCACATGTGGGCCGGTGACGCTGTGCCCTCTGCAGCTAAGATGGGGAACAACAGCTCAACCTGGAGCTGGGCTGCGTGGGTCGCTGGCGACGGCGTAGGCTGCAGTGGACCTGGCCAGCAGCTGGCTTGCACTTTTGTGAGCTGCCGTCCAGTGGCCGGTGAGTGACTGCCTCACCCTGGAAGAGCGCAATGATAGCACCAACATGGGCCAGTGGAGTGACGTCCTCCACAACTAGACTGAAGAACAAAAATGACAGCAACTTGTCTGTTCCCCTTCCCCGATTCCCCAGCACTGTCCCCCTCTCCTAGTTCCCCAATAAAATATTTTTAAAAATGCAAAAAAAACCAGTAAATTTTAGAACATTTTGTCATGGCAAAAAGAAACCCCTGCACCCTTGATCTGTCACATCCTTTATCTTCCCCATTTCCCCCAGGAACCCAAAGCAACCACTAATCTGCTTTGTATCTCTGTAGATTTGCATATTTTGGATATTTCATATAAATGGAATTATATAATATGTGGACTTTTGTGACTGGCTTTTTTCACTTAACATAATGTTGTAAAGGTTCATACATGTTGTGGCATGTATCAGTACTTCCTTTTTATGGTCAAATAATATTTCATTGTATGGATAGACTACATTTTATTTATTCATCAGTTGATAAACATAAGTTGTTTCCATCTTTTGACTTATGAATAATGCTGATGTAACGTTTATACACAAGTGTTTTTTGTTTTTTTGTTTGTTTGTTTTTTAGCTGAGCCATTCTGTCACCCGTTGGCAGCTCAGCGGTAGCTCAGCTCGGGCGGGGAATCATACCAGTGACCCTGTTGCTCAGATCTCGCACTCTTCAGCCAGCTCTTAACTAACTGAGGCACTCGGCCGGCCCTATACACAAGTTTTTGTGGGGTCATATGTTTTCATTTCTCTTGGGAATATACTTAGGTCATATGGTAACTCTGTGTTTAACCATTTGTGTTTAATCATTTGAGTAACTGCCAGACTGTTTTCCAAAGTGTCTGCACAATTTTATATTGTCAGCAGTGGTATGAGGCTTTTGATTTCTCCACCTCCGTGCCAATACTTGTATTATCTGATATTTTTATTCTCTAGCCATCCTTGTGAGTGTATAGTGATACCTCATTGTGATTTTGCTTCCCTGATGACCGATTTTCTTGACAACTAATGGTGTTGAGCATTTTTTCATAGGCTTATTAGCCATTTGTATATCTTCTTTGGAGAAATGTCTGTTCAGACACTTTGCCCAATTTTTAGCTGGGTTATTTGTCATTTTATTATTAAGTCATAAGAGTTCTTTATATATTCTAGATACAGGTTTCTGATCAGATATATAACTTGGAAATATTTTTTCCCATTCTCTTGGTTATCTTTTCCCTTTTTTTTTCTTTAATTTTTATTGGATAACAGTGTGTTTTCTCCAGGACCCATCAGCTCCAAGTCAAGTCCTTGCCCTTCAATCTAGTTGTGGAGGGTGCAGCTCACTGGCCCATGTGGGAATCGAACCAGCAACTTCGTTGTTCAGAGCATGCGCTCTAACCAACTGAGCCAACCAGCCGCCCTCTTTTCCCTTTCTTGATAGTGCCCTTTGAAGCACAATTTTTTTAAACTTTAGTGAAGTAACATTTTATCTATTTTTCTCTTGTTGCTCATGCTTTTGGTGTCATATCTAAGAATCAACTGCCAAATCTAAAGTCATGAGTATTTACTCCTGTGTTTTCTTCTAAAGAGTTTTATAGTGTTTGCTCTTACATTTAGGTCTTTGATCCATTTTGAGTTAATTTTTGTATGTGGTGTGAGATAAGAGTCCAACTTCACTCCTTTCCATGTGGTTATCCAGTTGTCCCAGAACCATTTTTTTAATAATTAAAGAAAAAACACACATTATTCTTTCCCCATTGGATGGTCTTTACCTCTTTGTGGAAAATTAGCTGACCATAGACACATGATTTTATTTCTGGATTGTCAATTCTATCCCATTGATCAGTATGTCTGTCCTTATACCAATACCACACTGTCTTGATTACTATAGCTTTGTAGTACAAAGCTTTGAAACCATGAAGTGCAAATTCTCCAAATTTGTTCTTCCTTTTCAAGATTGTTTTGGTTATTCTGGGCCCCTTAAATTTCCATGAGAATTTTAGGATCACTCTTTCAGTTTCTGAAAAAATACAAAAGCCAGCTGGAATTCCGAGAGGAATTGTGTTGTATCTGTAGATTATTTGGGGGAATATTGCCATTTTAGCAATGTTAAGTGTTCTAATCCATAAATATGGAGTATTTTTTCACTTATTTACATCTTTTAAAATTTCTTTCAATGCACAAGTCTTGTACTTGTTTAATTTATTCCTAAGTATTTTATTCGTTTTGATGCTATTGAAAATGGGATTGTTTTCTTAATCTTATTTTTCAGTTTGTTCATTATTATTGTATAGAAATAGAATTGATTTTTGTATACTGATCTTGTTAAACTTGTCTATTATTTCTAATGGTGTTTTACTGGACTCCCTAGAGATATATTTAAAAGATCACATTGTGTATGAATAGAGATGGTTTCACTACTTCTCTTCCAGTCTTGATGTATTTTGTTTCTTTTTCTTGCCTAATTTCTTTAGCTAAAACTTCTAGAACAGTTTCAAATAGCAGTGGTGAAAGTGGGCATCCTTGTCTTGTTCGTGATCTTAAAAGGAAAGAATCCAGTATTTCACCATTAAATATGTTGTTAGCTGTGGGGTTTTCATAGATGCCCCTTATCAGGTTGAGGAAGTTCCCTTCTATTGCAAGTTTGTTCATTGTTTTTATCATGGAAAGATGTTGGATTTTGTCAAATGCTTTTCTGACCCTATTGAGATTGTCATGTAATTTGTTTCTTATTTTATTTATGTGGTGTATTACATTAATTGGTTTTCACTTGTTAAAGCGAAGCAGGTAAAATGAGGTATGTCTGTGGAGTGAAAAAGAACAAACAAAACTATCTCTATTTACATGCAGATGACATGATCATCTGTATAGGAAATCCCAAAGAATCTACAAAAAGTTACTGGAACTACTAAACAACTTTAGCAAGTTATAGGATACAAGGTCAATATTCAGAAGTTGATTATATATGTACTAGCAATGAAGTTCACTGACAGGCAATAACAATCAATAGTGATAAAAGTCAAAATAGCTGTTAAGTCTGCTAAGGTGGTACTGACTGGAAAGGAACACAGTGTTGGAAGTGTTCTATATCATGATTGGGGCAGTAGTTACATGGATTTAAACATATCTAAAAATTCATCAAGCTGTTTAAGACAAATTCACCTCATTCAGTTTACTGCACGTATGCTATACCTCAACACTTCTTTAAAAGTTCAGTCTAACAGGGTGAATGGAAACCATCTCACATGGTATGGTATATGTCACCTGATACAAGATTCTTCCCATGGTGATACCCAAGAAATATAGTTGACTTATGATATGAAACAATTTGAAAACTCCCTTTTGCTTACAATAAAACCACAATTAGTTTGCACAACACTGCATCTTCTGGTTACCTAAGTCATCAAAGCCAGGCAGGTAAACATTGGACTTGAAATAGACAGCAGCAGGCTTTTCCCAGGCACTTTTGGAACCCATGGCAATAATTTTAGGAAATGTAGGCAATGCTAGTGATTACAATACAGGGTGCTGAAAGCATTGGTGAGTTTCTAGATTTAAAAATGTAAAAAATGTATCTACAGAAGCTGAGATAACCTCCAAATTGTAAGTCAAATTAATTTTCCTCAACAGGAAAATCTCCCCAGAAGAGCGATTCGAATAGGAGAGAGTAATGAAATGTAATCACAGATAATGTTGCATTTTTGCCTCTTTGTTAGGAAACTTCTCGAATGATCCATGTGAGACATTGCTTCTGCTGTATGAGTTTGAAATTAAAGCCAAACAGAATGATCCATTACTGGACAACTTCCTGGAACCAGTGTGGGAACAGCCTGACATAGAAAGTAAAACACTGGAAACAATTGCATGTAAGAGCTATATTTATGTTTTTGGAAGGCTAGAACCAATTTAAATTGTACTACCTTTTAATTCCTTTTCTCTGTTCTCCTCTCTTGCCTCCAGGTGGGAGAAAACATTTACTCATCGCACTTGGTTTTTGTTCTCTAATGGCATTCTTGAACTATCAGTTTTGTATTACAATCATTTGTGCATTTATCTTTTTTTATATAAGATTATAAGCTCTTTGGGGTCATGAACCGTAATCACTTCTGTTTGTTGTACTTATAAACCCTGACGAAGTGCATTGCTTCTAACAGGCAATAACAATCAGTAGTGATAAATTTTTACTCTATGGGTGCAATCGAATTATACAGAGGGTGCCAAAAAAGTATACACATTTTAAGAAAGGAAAACTGTATTAAGATTGTAATACTCAATATATGCCAATAACAAGAGATGAATACAAGTCCCGTTTGACTTCTGCAATGACAAGAGGTGCTCAGAGTGGTTCCCATCAGCATCCAGACACTTCTGATGACGGCAAACTACTGCTTGAGCAACGTGGACCAAAGCGTCCACTCGTATACATTTTTTTGGCATCCCTGTATCACTACACAGTAGGGGGAGCTCCAACTTAGTTTTGCTCAGCTGCTGGAAATGATGATGGACCACTTCAGTAATCAAAGGTGATGCAATCATAGCAATTTATTAAAGTGTACAGAGAAATATTGGGAATATTTTTTAAAACAATTGCCACCCTCTAATTTCTGCTTGGACTGCAAGTGATATTTGGGGCCCAGAGCCTGTATGGGGACATCGAGGACGTCCTGCCTGAAGTGGCCTAACTCTCTTCTCTTTTTATCTGCCCCCCTCCTCAGAAGCCTGAGTGTGGTTAATAAAGGTCTCAGGTAGCCCCAAGGGCACAGGAGTCCCCTGTGCCTTTCTTTGTCTCACCAAGGCAGAATTCCTAAACACATGATGGACATGTGATGGTGACCACTGCTCCTCATATGAAGGAGTTCCTATGCTAGAGGCCGGGGAAATGCATCTGGAAGTGTTAGGCTTTGTTATCTTGGATGCTCACTCTCATGTCAAGTGTTTCCTGTTTTTAGCATCAGACAAAAACAGTATATTGTCATAGAAATCTAGTTTTGATTGCTGCCCTTTTACTGACCTGCTTTCTGTTTCCTTCTTAGTATGCCCCTCCTGGACTCTGGTTCGTAAGATTATCGCTTCTCCTGTATGACTGTACACAGGGTCACAGAGACAGATATGATGACCTGGTGATCCTACTGCCTAGAAAGTAGAAGCCACCACGGATTCATTGTTTTTTAAAATTCTTTTTGTGTGTTTGTTTTTGTTTATCTATTTCAGGCCATTTTTCTTAGAGAGAAAGCAAGTTATAGCCTGGGATAAAAACTGTGATGCATGAGATTATGATGTTCACAACCTTTTTTCTTCCTTTCCTATAGCATTAGCAATGGAATTGCCTGCGTACTATCCTTACATCGCTCTAAAGGCCTTGAAAAGGGCGTTATTGCTCCACAAAATGAGAAACTCAACTGATGTTTTCCAATACAGGTTAGTAATTCTGTATCCAGGCTTTTTGATAGCCAAAAGAGCTATAGTCGGTGCCTCACACGGCGTTGGTCATACTCAACTCACTCAACTTAAAAGGTGATCGAGGCACTCTTGTAACTCCTGGACTGGATAGTCTTTCGGAACAGCTCCATATTATATATTGTGTAATTGGTCTATAATATGTATTATAGACCAACAATTAATTAGCTATATCAAGGAGTCTGGTTTTCCCAAAGGAGAAAAAGTTGTTTCTTTGTGTGAATCTATGTATACACTAAAATTACTACATACCTTTTTTCTTCATTTCATTACTAAATATGCCAAATGTACAGAAAAGTACAGAGATTAATAGAAAAACAACAAACTGCCCACCACCCAAATTGAGCAGATGTTGACATTTTGCTGTTTTGCTTCAGATTTTATTTCTAAGCACCTTTCTGTAAAGGCCGACAAGTGCTGTACATAATATAAAATACTATTTATTTGCGATTTTATGTTTTCTATCCCTAGACATGGGGAAAAAATAGATGTGTGATTTTTCTCTGGAAAACTACATTGCAATCTCCCTTTTCTGAGATTTGAGAGGCAGTTCTCCTGGAGTTATTTCCAACTTAAGTCCCAGATCCCTTGCCCATTTAAGGATGTAAAAAGATGCTTTACAGTGCCTGCCGATTGAACCAGCTTATAGAATGTAGTGAACACCTGCAACTCCTTAGTGTAGGAAATGGAAAACACCACTGAAAGACAACCATAGGCATAATAAAAGGAAGGATTGGTCAGCCCCATTTCTGGCCTCAAAACTCAGTTTTCTGAGGTTGGAGGGAAGAACAGACACGTTTTGAGGTTCTTGGTCTGAAATGAGATCTGGACTTCACTTATCTTAACCGTGAAAACAATGGTTTCTTTCCTTGTAGGATAAGTTTTCTCTTTTTTATTTCAGCACATGCGTGCACAACTTGATTTGCCTCGTAGTGCCAGATCGGGTGCCAAATACAGAACTCTGTCCCCTCGAAGAACTTTGGGGCTATTTTGAAGATGCTCTGAGCTTTCTTAACCACAATGTAAGTCAAACTTTCAGCTAATTTTAAAGATTTGAGCTGTTTTGTGTCTTAGACATTACATAGAGTATTGCTTTCTGATATGAGTTTTAGGGTAAATAAATTCCTATTACAGTGTATCAACACACTACAAAATTTCACTGGTTTATGAAATGTAAATAGTTAAAAGTAGAACATTTTTAATACAAGCATACTGTGGATTAGGTCAAAATAGCAGTACCACCTGGCTTTTTAAAATATTTTGTATTTTTAAAACCTGATAGAATTATTACTTCCACTGTGATGATACTAACCCTTTGAAAAAGCTCATGGATATTTCCACCATTTCTCAGAGGCGGTAATAGAGTAGAAGAAACACTGAAGACCTGTATTTTAGTCTCCTTGATTTTTTGTTTTTTCTTTTCAGTGCAGGTTTATTCAGGGATTTTTTTTAATTTTTAATTTT
This sequence comes from Hipposideros armiger, assembly GCF_001890085.2. Taxonomy (NCBI): domain Eukaryota; kingdom Metazoa; phylum Chordata; class Mammalia; order Chiroptera; family Hipposideridae; genus Hipposideros; species Hipposideros armiger. Next base: position 720,702 of record NW_017731469.1, read on the forward strand.
TTATTGTTAGTTTCAGGTGTACATATTCAGGGATTTTAAAAATCAGCATTATTAGGGTGTAATTCACATACCATGAAATTTACCCATGGTATGTGTACAATTCAGTGATTTGCAGTAAATTGATAGAGTTATGCAGTTGTCACCACAATCCAGTTTTAGAATATTTCCATTATTCAAAAAAGTTTCCTCTTGCCATTTGCAGTCAGTCCCACCTTCAGGGCCAGGTCACCACTCATCTGCTTTCTGTCTCTGTTGATTATCTCTTTCTGGACACTTCATATGAATGCAGTCATACAATGTGTGACCTCTTATGTCTGACTTCTTTCAATTTAGTGTGTTTTGAGGCTCAACCATGTATTAGCACGTGTCAGTATTTTTTTAATCAAAATTTATTGGGGTGACAATGATGTGTCAGTATTTTAATCCTTCCTATTGCTGAATAAATCAAATAGTATTATCTTCTGTTGAATGGCTATCCCACATTTTGTTTATCAACTCGCTAGTTGGTGGACATTTGAGTTGTGTCCACTTTTTGCTGTTATTAATAATTCTGCTGTGAACATTTGTGTATGTAAGTCTTTGTGCGTGGGCACATGTTTTTAGTTCTCTTGAGTAAATGAATTTCTGGGTCGTATGGTAACTCTGTGTAACTTTTTGAGAGGTGCAGTCTGTTTTCCAAAGCAGCTGCACCATTTTCCAGTCCCGTCAGCAGTGGATGACTGTTGCACTTTCTCCATGTCTTCATCAACACTTGTTACTGTCTGTCTTTTTTTAATGTTGTCTCCTAGTGGATGTGCAGTGGTAGCTCATTGTGGTTTTGATTTGCATTTTCTTTTCTTTTTTGGGGGGGAATTGGGGGGATGGGAACAGCGCTGGGGAATTGGGGGAAGGGGAACAGACAAGTTGCTGTCCTTTTGTCCTTCAGTCTAGTTGTGGAGGACGTTGCTTCACTGGCCCAAGTTGGCACCATCATTGTGCTCTTCCCAGGTGCAGCGGATCAGTCGCTGGCTTCTGGACGGCTGCTCACTGTGGCTGTTGGCCACTCACGCTGGCTACTGGCTACTGGCTACATACGGTAGCCCATGGCAACCCACTGCAGCAGGGACTACAGCCTATGCCGTTACTGGCGACTCACAGCAGCCCAGCTCCAAGTTGAGCTGTTGTTCAGCATCTTAGCTGCAGGGGGCAGTGTCACTGGCCCTCATATGTGGGATCTGAACCGCGGCCCTCTGGCATCCCAAGCCAGCTCTTAAGCATGGTGCCACTCGGCAGGCCCTGATTTGCATTTTCTTGATGGTCACAGTACTATTGATCATTTTTTTTTCATGTGCTTATTGGCCATTTCTATATCTCTTTTAGAAATTGTATATTCAATGGTTTTTACATTTTAAAAATTGGTTTCTCATTCAGTTATAAGAGTTCTTTATATATTCCGGATACAAATCCTTTATCAAATACACAATTTGTAAGTATTTCCTCCAAGTCTTTGGCTTGCCTTTTCATTTGCTTAATGGCATCATTTAAACAGCAAAAGTTCTGAAATTTTATGAAGTCAGATTTATCAATTTTTTCTTTTATGGGTCAGGTTTTTGGTCATGATTAGAAAACTTTGCCTACCCAAACCTACAAAGATTGTCTCCTGTGTTTTCTTGTAGAAGTTTTTATACTTTTATCTCTTACAAACAGGTCTATGATCTATTTTGAGTTCATTTTTGTTTGTGGTGTGAGGTAAGGGTCTAAATGGCTTCTTGTTTGTTTGTTTTGGCATATGGATATCCCTCTTTTGCTGTTTGAGTACAGTTTTTTCATTTGAGGTTTTAAGATCACTTAAAATAATATTGTGTGTTGTACCGCGTCCTGAGCCTGAGGCTTGCCCTCTCACTTTCCTCCTGGAACAACCTGAGCTTCAGCACCTGCTCCAGCTTCTCCACAAACTACCAGAACCTGGGCTCTGTGTAGTCGCCCAGCCACCGGGTTCTCCCAGCCAGAGTTTATGCAGACACAGGGGGCTCAGCCTTCTGGATTTCTGTGTCCCACTCCACCAGTGTCTGGGGTGGCTTGGAGTCTGGGGGTCTGGCAGGCCTAGGGGGCATCCAGACCAAGAAGGAGACTATGATGCAATGCCTGAATGATCACCTGGCCTTCTACCTGGGGAGGGTGAGAAGCCTAGAGGCTGATAATTGGAGACTGGAGAGCTAAATCCGGGAACACGTGGAGAAGAAGGAACCCCTTCCCGTCAGAGAATGGGGGCATTACTTGAAGACCATCGAGGACCCAAGGGCTCAGATCTTTGCAAGTTCTGTGGACAATGCCCACATCATTCTGTAAATTGACAATGCTCTTCTTGCTGCTGATGACTTCAGAGTCAAGTATGAGACAGACCTGGCCATGCGTCAGTCTGTGGAGAATGACATCAATGGGCTCCGAAAAGTCATTGATGACACCAATATCATTCGGCTGCCGTGGGAGATGGAGAGCGAGGCTGTCATGGAGGAGCTGCTCTTCATGAAGAAGATCCATGAGAAGGAAGTAAATGGTCTACAAAACCATATTGCCAACTCTGGGTTGACCAAGGAGCTGGATGCTCCCAAATCTCAGGACCTCAGCAAGATCATGGCCGGCATCCACGCCCTGTATGAAGAGCTGGCTTGGAAGAACCGAGAGGAGCTAGACAAGTACTGGTCCCAGTGGACTGAGGAGAGCACCACAGTGGTCACCTCACAGACTGCTGAGGTAGAAGCTGCTGAGATGACACTCATAGAGCTGAGACGTACATACCAGTTCTTGGAGATCAACCTGGACTCGATGAGAAATCTGAATGCCAGCTTGGAGAACAGCCTAAGGTAGGTAGAGACACGCTATGCCTTGCAGATGGAACATCTCAACAGGATCCTGCTACACCTGGAGTCAGAGTTGGCCCAGACTTGAAAAGAGGGGCAGTGCCACACTCAGGATTGTGAGGCTCTGCTGAACATCAAGGTCAAGCTACAGGCTGACATCACCACCTACTGCCTCCTGCTGGGAGAAAGGGAAGGCTTTGATCTTGGTGACACCCTGGACAGCAGCTCCATGCAATCTGTCCAAAAGACCACCACCCGCAGGATTATGGATGACAAAGTGGTGTCTGAGGTCAATGGCACCAAAGTAGTGAGGCGTTAAGGCAGCAGAAGCAGGGCATCTCTTGGGAGGCAGTAGGTCAATAAAATGTTCAGAGGTCATTGAATATCAAAAAAATAATAATGTGCGTTATAAATTTTAATAGCTTGTCTACCTGTAAGGTGGTATTGTCATTATAAGGGAGCTGTAAAATATTAAGATTAAATGGCTTGCTTAAAGTCACACAGAAAGTCATAACTTGAGTTAGTGTTAGTATCTAAGGTTGCTGATTCTGTTCTGGGCTCAACTGCTTCTTCACACATAAGTGTCTGCAATCCCTGATAGATAGATGGTAGGACAGTATATCAGGGTGACAACCTGGTGCAAAGTAGCATGGACATGCACAAACCTAGAAGTCTCCCGGAGCTATGTGGTTATGGCCTGTGTGACTTGAAGTTTAAAAAAAAAAGCTTGGACCGGCTGAGTGGCGTGTTGGTTAAGAGCTGGCTTGGGACGCCAGAGGGCCCCGGTTCGGATCCCACATNACAGCTAAGATGCTGAACAACAGCTCAACCTGGAGCTGGGCTGCCGGGAGTCACCTGCGATGGCGTAGGCTGCAGCCCCTGTGGCAGTGGGTTGCCATAGGCTACCGTATGGAGCCAGCAGCCAGCGTGAGCAGCTGTCCAGAAGCCCGCGACTGATCTGCCTCGCCTGGGAGGAGTGCAATGATGGTGCCAACTTGGGCCAGTGAAGCAACATCCTCCACGATAGACAGAAGAACAAAAGGGCAGCAACTTGTCTGTTCCCGTTCCCCCAATTCCCCAATAAAAACCTTTAAAAAAAAAGCTTTTAAAAATGAACATTTTGGATATACATTTTTCTACTTTCTTTTGGGAAGAGGAGAAAATTCATTTTCCAAACCCTGAGCCTCATCTGGACCTTCAGATGTGTTCGCCATAGTAACTTATGCAAACTAAAATTAAAGTGTACTATAAATCTAAATGAATCGATTTCCATAGTTTCTATATAAGGCCAGAACTACTCCGAGCGTTTTGGTTTTGCAACTTTTATTCTGTCTAATATATTACTGTTCCATCTCTCTGGCTCTTAAATTGTCTCCTAGAGAGCTTAATATTTTTCTGCTTTTTTGAAAAGTCTCCCATCCATTATTGCTCATTGCCTAAAACCTGATGGGATAGTTAGCTTTTTTATGCAGAGGTTAATTTAATAACCCTCTTGACTCTTTATATAGTGTATGCTGCTTTTCCCTGTTTGATTGAATGTGCTATGCATCGCCCTTGTTTTAAATGCTTGTGAGAAAATTCTGCCCTTGTTTGACTTTTCTAATGGCCAGACACTCCTTATTTATTGAGCAGATAAACTTTAGAAGTAGCATTGTTCTCTCCACAGTCTGTGAGTCTCATTCCTGAGAACTTGCTCAAGCCAGATACCCATGATGCCTGCAAGCTGCTATTACCAAAAGTCCGCCTGCAGCAATAAGACAGATGCTCTGCCTTCACACACCCTATATGCAAACGACCCCAGGAAGATAAGATTGTTGTGCTGAGGACAGATACTATCACACCATCAGGTCACCTCCCAAGCAGGCTGAGTGAAGGAATGTAGCTACAGAGGTAGAAAACCTCCAGTGTTTTTTTTTTGGGGGGGGGCGAGTGAGGGCTCATGCCCTCCTCTGTGAGCCCCGAGATTTCTCCTAATGGCCTCCACCCAACCGTGCCTGTCTTAGGTTGTTCCTCCCACGAGGAATCTTACCCGTTATTGACTAACCGGCCATCCTTTGGAGCCAAACAGAGACGCTAGGTGTATGAGCAGTGTCCTCAAAAGGGTCAGTTTAGGGTTAAGTGCACGGGGACAGACGGCCGCACAGCTGCGTGGCAACACCTTCACACAGTGGCAAAATGGCTATCACACAAATATAAAACCTCGTGCCTCACAGTATCAAGCATTACATTTCACAAAGTATCCTTACATCCATTATTTCATATGAACACACACACACAGCATTTCTACAGAGTAGAGAATGCTGGTATCATTATCCGATTCAAAAAAGTCAAGTTACCAATTTGCCTGAGTTCACATGGCTAATGAATGAGAAGCACGACTAGAACCCAGGTCTTCTGACCTCAATTCTAGGACGCTCTCAACCAGAGCACACGTCTTTGTCTGTGCTTGCTAGGAAATTTTAGTTGAAAGGAGAGGCTCCATTTGGTATTCAGAATCCACTGCCGATGGAAAAGCAGAATGGATTACTTGCATGCTTGAGCAGACAAGCCTACATAGTCTATAGTATGTACATATTCTCGATTAGTTAAGAGAAAGTAGATTGCTCTGGTTTTTCTTAATTTTATTTTGAAATACGTGTATACGCGCATGCGGTTGTAAGCAACAACGCGAGGGATCCTGGGTACCCTTTACCCGGTCTCCCCCAGTGACATCATCTTACAAAACTCCAGTACAATAGCACGGCCAGCATGTTGACACTATACAGTCAACACACAGAACTTTTCTGTCACCACGAGGAGTCCTCATGTTGCCCATTTATAGCTCCTACCCACTTTTCTCCCACCCGCCCCCAATCCCTCCTTAAACCCTGGTGACCACTAATTATCAACTTCTATCATTTTGTCATTTCAAGAATGTTATATAAATTGAATAATACAGTATATAACTTTTGAGATTTAGAATTGTACAGTATATAACCTTTCAAGATGGTTTTTTATTAAATTTATTGGGGTGACATTGATTAATAAAATGATATAGGATTCAAGTATGCAATTCTATAATACATCATCTATATGTTGCATTGTGCGCTCACCACCCAGTCGATTTTCCTTCCACCACCATATATTTGACCCCTTTTACCCTCTTCTCCCCTCCCCCCTCCTCCCCTCTAGTAACCACTAAACTGTTGTCTATCTACAAGTTTTTTGTTTTTGTTTTTGTGATTTATATTTTTATTAGTTTTAGCTGTGCAAAACAACATAGTGATTACACATTTATACACTTAACAAATAACCCCAATAAGTCTCTTACCCATCTGACACTATACATAGTTATTAGAATATTATTGACTGTATTCCTTATGCTGTATTATATATTCCCGGGAGTATTTATTTTAATTACATTTGACATTCAGTATTATTTTATATTAGTTTCCAGTGTACAGCACAATGGTTAGACATCTATGTAATTTATGAAGTCATCTTCCCGATTAGTCTAGTACCCATCTGCCACTATACATAGTTATTAGCATGTTATTGATTATATTCCCCATACTGCACTTTACATCCCTGGGACTATTTTATAACTACCAATTTGTACTTTCTAATCCTCTCCCCTTACTCATGCAGTCCCCAACCCCCTCTCATCTAGTAACCATCAGTTTGTTCTTTGTAGCTATAGGTCTGTTTCTGTTTTGTTTATTTGTTTATTTTGTTCTTTATTTTTTTATTAAAGTTTATTGGGGTGACAATGGTTAGTAAAGTTACATAGGCTTCAACTGCACAATTCTGTAACACATCATCTATAGATCACATTGTGTGTTCACCACCCAGAGTCAGTTCTCCTTCCATCACCATATATTTGACCCGGTTTACCCTCATCTACCATCCTCTCCCCCCTTACCCTCTGGTAACTGCTCAACTATTGTCTGTGTCTATGAGTTTTTGTTTCTTTGTATGTCTTGTTCCTTTGCTGCTTTCAGTTTTATACCCCACATGTGAGTGACATCACATGGTTCTTGACTTTTTCTGTATGATGTACTTCACTTAGCATAATAATCTCACAGTCCATCCATGTTGTCACAAATGGCAGTATTTCATCTTTTCTTATGGCCAAGTAGTATTCCATTGTGTATATATACCACATCTTTTTTATCCAACTATCTATCGAAGGACACTTTGATTGTTTCCATGTCTTGGCCACTGTTGAATAGTACTGCAATGAACATAAGGGTGCATATATCTTTACAGATAAATGTCTTTAAATTTTTTGGGTAGATACCCAAAAGAAGGGTTGCTGGGTCGTGTTTCTACTTTTAATTTTTTGAGGAACCTCCATACTGTTTTCCAGAGCTGCTGTGCCAATTTACATTCCCACCAGCAGTGAATGAGGGTTCCTTTTTCCCTGTGTCCTCTCCAACACTTGTTATTACTTGTCTTGTTGATGATGGCCATTCTAACAGGTGTGAGGTGGTATCTCATTGTGGGTTTGATTTGCGTTTCCCTATTAGATACTGAAGTTGAGCATCATTTCATATATCTGTTGGTCATTTGTATGTCTTGTTGGGAGAAGTGTCTGTTCAGGTCCTCTGTGCATTTTTTAATTGGGATTGTTTATTTGTTTTTGTTGTTAAGTTGTATGAGTTCTTTATATTTTTTGGATATTCACCCCTTATCAGAGATGTTGTTTGTAAATATTCTCTCCCACTTGGTTGGTTGCCTTTTAGTTTGGTTGATGCTTTATTTTGCCGTGCAGGAGCTTTTTAGTTTGCCATATAGTGTACCATAAGAACATGTTTGTTCAGTCATTTGTTCGTTCGTTATGTTAAAATCACAACACTGTCAGACACTGTGCCAGGCTGTGAACACACAAAGGTAGATGACAGTCTGCATTGAAGGAGTGAACGCCCAGCCTAATGGAGGAGACAGCCAGCACAGTGTTATAGTGCTGTGAATAATGTGGTAGGGATCATCAGTTGTGGAGAATCAGGGAAAGCCTCACTGAGGAATTGCATTTGACTAGGTATTTATTCATTTGTTCATTTATTCATTGATTCATTCATTCAGCAAACGTTTGTTGTACTCTTGTTGTGTGCCAGGCACAGTTTTGGACTCTGAGGATCCAAAGATGATGAAGAGAAGTTCCTTGGGGCTCAAGGAGCTCAGGAGCCTGCAGGAGGAGATAAATACATAAATAGTTTCAAAACAACCTGCTAAGTTGTATTAGAGGAATGTTACACTTGCTCTGGAAACAGAGAGAAAAGGGCAACTCACTCTGCTTGTGAATTTGAAGAAAAAATAGAAGTCTGCCAAGTGAACAAGGATGGGGTGGCATTTCAAGCAAAGAGACTGGCTAGGCCCCCTCTCACTGTGTCACCCCATGATTGTCTCTCTTACTGAACTAGGACACCTACTGCGCGTGTTGCTCTGACTAGCCCCTAATCATGCACCATGTGGAGCCCTCTTTACACGTGGATGCCTGATCTCCCCAAAGGCGCTGTGTGTCCTTTAGGGTCAGAGCTTTATCTTGTCGCTTCTAATGCCCTCATTCTCATAGTGTTTTATGCATAGTGATTTTTGATAGATCCAAATGCGTGAAAGAAATACAGCTGAGACAATGTCATTAACACTCTGCCATTGCTGCCCAAGCAAGTCTCTTAAAGCATTTCCGCTTCCAAGGACTTTAAGGTGGGGTGAGCACAAAAATGCTCCCTTTGCCATTCAGCACCAGTCCAAGAACTGAGGAAGTTGTTCCCTACCCCAATCCTTCTAACTACTGCAAAATCTTGTGATCAGCCATGTTAAAGACCACCCATAAGGTGCAGGGACCGTCTTAGAAGTGTGCCCTTTTTTCATAGCTAGGTAAATATTGTCAACACTAAAGGTTAACATTTCTTAAGAATGACAATCAGTTGAGGTTAAAGTAAAACAGATTACCCTCCACAATGAGTTTTTGCTTTTAAGGCAAAAACTGAGATTTCCTGGAGAAGGAATTCTGCCTCAAGACTGTAACATAGAAATCCTGCCCCTTTCCAGCCTGCTGGCCTGCCTTACAGATTTCAGACTCAAGATCAAAACGTCAACTTCTACCTGAATTTCCTGCCTTCTGGTCTACCCCACAGATTTCAAACTTGCTAGCTACCACAATTGTGTGAGCCAGTTCCTTAAGATAAATATCTATCTATCTCTATATATATACATACATGCAAAAAATAAAGATTAATATAATTTCTATTCCAAACACAGACTGCTTCTGGTCAAGGAAATTAAGAGATTCAATAAACCTGCTTCTTGACAACAGGATACAGGAAGACCAGGACTTAGACCAAGGGGCCACATTGCTTTTTCTGTGTATGTCATTTCACGAGGTCTTGCTCTGGAGCATTCTACAGCTGACAGACCTTCAGGGTGCTCTCCTCCTGCTCGTGGAGGCTGTGACTCCCATTGTTTGTTGAATAATAATGGGATGCAGCACGGGTATAGTCAGTGGTACAATGATTGTGACAATGATAACTGTAAACCCACTGTTCTTGGATTTCAGGAAGGCTACCCAGAAATGGAGATTCTCATACTGATGATCAAGTCCTGGAATACTGGAATATTTATGTATGGCAGCGGCATGTTTGTATCCGCTGAAAAATGGTGTGGCATGGGGTTGCGTTTCCTTTGCCACCTTGGCCCCATCAGGAGAATCTATGAAACTCAGGTGAGAAGGGAGAGGGCTAGCAGTGGCGGGCGGGATGAGTTGGGGCAGAGAGGCCCATGTAGGCTCTCAGTAAGGACTCAAGCCTACCCTCCTTGGCTGGGAAAGGATCTGGGTGGCTGTTCCTCTCGGTGGTTCCAGAGATCTGCATGAGCTAGGGGACTGTAAACAGTCATTCCGTAGATCGAAAACCAGGAAGCATGGTGAACGGGGCAGACCTAGGGAGAGTAGATGGAAGCTAATTAAAAGGAGTGCCAGGAATGAGCTTTGGAAAGGTGCAGCACTGTCCATGCCAGTGCATGTAGGGAAGTACTGGCCCCTGTGCAAACAGTGACTGTTGAGAAAGCTATTTTCTCCAGGAGCTGTTCTGAGTGGCAGACCTCTGAGCACTTCGCTAACCAGGAGAGGCTTGGTGGAGAGAAAGTCTTGTTACTAAATAGAGCGAAGGATTGTTAATGGTTTGCATGTCTGCCTGTCCCTAGTAAATGGACTGTGGGATCCCTCTTCCCTAGCATGGCTTGGAGGAGGGTTGAATCTTGTGCCATTGCCATGAGTCGGGGAAACTTTCCCACATTTCCTCTCCTCTCAAGAAATCTCTTTGCCACTCTCTTCCCCAGATGACCATTCTGTATGCTGGCCTTGTGAGAGCATTAGTTTTCAGCAACGACCCAAGATTTTGTGAAGAGTGAAACGCATGCGAGCAGGCAAGCCAGTAGCAACTGCAAGATGGTTCATGGTCCAGAGAGGCTGAATATTTAAATTCTTGTCAAACTTTCTGTTCAGTTTTGTTTTCTGTTTTCTCAGGCCCTAGTTTCATGTTGTGAAATGGCATTTCTAAAATTAATGCATTTTGACTTTTAGTGCTGTGACCAGCTTTTTTCTGGGGGACAAGTGAATTTTCCAAAATGTTAATAATTTTATGTTGAAAGAGCCCATGTGAGAGCAAGATGATTCATGCCCCATTTGAACAAAAAAGGATGGCCATCCTTGTCCAACACAGGTGCATTTTCTTCCAGAAATGCTCAAATCCCAATACCTGAAGATAAGAGGGAACCACAGGCTCCTCATCAGAAGGACCTTAGTGGCCTTTGGGCTCAGCAATGATTGGGTTCAGGAAATCTTTCTGTGACATCCTTGAGAATGGGTTGTCTAGTCTCTCTCAGAACAAATCCCATGACGGTACTCCCGAAATTACTGTCCAATTGGCAAAAAGCTCTTCCTCACACTGAACAGGCACTTGTCTCCCTATAGCAAGTCAGCTTTCTCTGTCCCAGATGCCCTTTGGGACACAGTACAACCATCAAAATTGGGAAATAAACAATGATGCAATGCTACCATCTAATCTACTGGCCTCACTCAAGTTTCACTCGTTGTCCTAATAAAGCCCTTTGTAAGTTGCATTTAGTTGTCATGTCTCTTTAATCTCCTGCAAACGGAAACACTTGCTCAGTCGTTCCCTGTCCTTCATGACCTTGATATTTTTGAACAGCACAGGCTAACTACTTTGTAGCATGAACTTTGACTTGCCTGTGTCTGACGTTTCCTAATGATGAAATTCAGTTGACACATTTTGGGGAGGCATACCACAAATGCGATGCATTCTTCTCAGTGCAGCATACCAGCAGGCACACAATGTCACTTTTCCCACCATTGGTTAAAGTTAAGATGGTGTTTACCAGGTACTTAGTAATTACTTAGTGATTACAAGGTTCTCTGTGGAAGATAGTTTGAGACCAACTCCCATGTTCCTCATTACACTTTCACTCACCACTTTGGGCATCAGTTCATTTTTACTGTGATGGCTGCTAAAGGTGGATTGTTAACACATTGAGGATGGGGCATTTAAGTATATAGATGCAAAGCTGCATCACCGGTCCACAGTGTGTTAAATTCCCATCCTTCCCTTTTCACTTATGAGTTGGCATTTGTTAGGTAGAGCATTTTCTTCACTTATTGATTCAAGTTTTTAAAATATTTTCGTATCACCTAATCTTGTATTTTGCCTTTCCCATCTCTGGAATCAAGGATCCCTGGCCCCTTTTAATGGACAATGGTAGTTAGTGCCTGAGATCTGGGTGCTAGGTGTACTCATTGTTCCTGGAGTGCCTTTATTTCTAGGTCCTCTCAGTGGACAGAGCTAGGAAAGTGTGTGTGTGTGTGTGTGTAAAACCAAGTGATCTCCCAGCCATGCACCTGTCTCCTCGGTCCTAATACCAACATCCTGACCATAAGTGCTGCCTATTTAGCCCAAGGCCTGACAAACACTGGCCGAGTCGTGAGCGCGTCCCCAGCCCAGCGAGCCGCGGGCAAGGGCAAGGGACCACAGTTACACTTCTGCAGGCGCTTCATGTAGTTGACTCACTGCACTTACTGTTAGCTTTCCCCTAACTTCACCTGAGCTTCCTCCTTAGCTTTGAGAAGTCAGCTCAAGTGTCAGTCAGTTCCTCAGAGAACCTTCCCTGACTTCCCAGTCAGTTCTCATTACAAGCTCCCTAAGCACTGTTTGATTCTTCACAGTTTGTAAATGTGCTCTTGTTTGTGGACTAATCTGAATCATTTGTGTCACCCTCAATCATCTTTAAGTTCCACAAGGGCAGACACTATGCTGTCCTCAAGGTTGTGTATCCCCACTGTCCAACACAGTGCTTGGCACTTTCAAAAAGTGGTTGTTCAAAGAATGAATGAAGGGCAGCCGGGTGGCTCAGTTGGTTGGAGCGCACGGTGCTCTGAGCAACAGGGCCACCAGTTTGATTCCCACATGGGCCAATGACGCTGCGCCCAAGCTGAGCTGCTGCTGAGCCGCCAACAGGTGGCAGGACGGCTCAGCTGGTGAGAGCACGTGCTCCTAACAACAAGGTTGCCGGTTTGACTCCCACATGGGATTGTGGGCTACGCCCCCAGCAACTAGTTTGAAAATGGCGACTGGACTTGGAGCTGAGTTGTGCCCTTCACAACTAGATTGAAGGGCGACAACCTGACTTGGAGCTGATGGGTCCTGGAAAAAAATTTACCCAATTAAAAAAAAAAAGAATGAATGAAAACTTTTAAGTCCTTTTTCACACATACTGCCATTAATGCCTCAGCTTGTACTTCCAGTTTTTTCCATGTAAGTACATTCATCTCTATTAAATTGCTCTTGCTGGTTGTTCTTTTTTGGATACACTCTTATTATTTTGTTCTCTCTCTCAGACGCCCACATTGTCTGCATATTTGGTCAGCATGCCACCTAACATCTTTATCCAAATAAATGATGAAACATACTGAATAGGAGAGGCCAGAGAAGAGCTTGGTAACCTGCCCTGAAGCCCTAGTTCGAAGTTCATTCATTCATGCAACAGACATTTCTGGAACACTCTACTATGTACTGGGCACTGTTATAGGTACTGGAGATAAAATCATGAGCAAAATAGAAGACAAAGTCCCTCTGTTGAAGACCTTACATTTGAGTAGAGGTGACACATAGTAAGTTAGTACATAAACATTGATCCATTAATTAGCAGACTTTGGGATGACCATTCAATAACTGCACTGTGTACATCTTCGAACTTTTTCCCAAGGACATTATGAGTGGCTTTGTCTGTGCCTTGCTGGAATCCAGATACACTATGCCTACAACATTCCCTCTGCTTTACCATTCACATTTACTAAAGCTCATTGCAGAAAAGAAAATGAGCTTAGTCTGTGGAACTGTGCTTAAAGGGTTTTATAATCCCTTTGTGATCACTAGCTCCCTTCTAGGTCTCATGCAAGCCATTTTCTTCCCATAACGTATTCTAGAAACTTGCTGTGATTAAGGGAAATCTACCTATCCAGAACCTTGTGATACCTATCATCTTCCCTTTAAAAAAGAGCATATATCCTTCTCTAGGCTTCCAGCATCTTTGTTTTTTTACAATTTTTTATATTCTAATTACAGTTGACATACAATATAGTATATTGGTTTCACAGTGATTAGACATTTATATAACTTATGAAGTTACCCCAATAAGTCTAGTACCTATCTGACACCATACATAGTTATTACAATATTATTGACTATATTCCCTGTGCTGTACTTTATATCCCCGTGACACTTTTGTAACTACCAATTTGTATTTCTTATCCCTTCACCTTTTTCGCCCATTCCCCAACACCCCTCCCATCTGGCAACCATCAGTTTGTTCTCTGTGAGTCTATTTGTTTTGTTTATCTTACTCTTTAGATTCCACAAATAAGTGAGATTATATGGTATTTGTCTTTTTCTGTGTTTTGTTGTTGTTGTCTTTTTCTGTTTGATTTATTTCACTCATCACAATACTTTCTAGGTCCATCTATGTGGTAGTAGATGGCAAGATTCCATTCTTTTTTATGGCCGAGTAATATTCCTCTTCTTCCAGTCATCTATTGATGGGCACTTAGGTTGCTTCCATATCTTCGCTTCTGTAAACAATGCTGCAATGAACATACGGATGGACACATTCCCTTGAAGTAATGTTTTGGATTTCTTCAGATAAATACCCAGAAGTGGGATTATTTGGTCCTTTGTCTCTTTTTATAGCCTTTGTTTTAAAGTCTGTTTTGTCTGGTATAAGTATTGCTACTCCAGCTTTTTTTGTTTGTTTCCATTTTCATCCCTTTACTTTCAGTCTGTGTGTGTCTTTCGATATGAAGTGAGTCTCTTGTAGACAGCATACGTAAGGGCCTTCTCTTCTTAGCCATTCAGCCCACCTGTCTTTTGATTGGAGCATTTAATCCATTTACGTTAAAAGTAATTGTTGCTAGATATGTAGTTATTGCCATTTTATTGTTCATATTTTTTATCATTTTCCCCCCTGTCTTAAAGAACTCCATCTAATATTCTGTGTAATACTGGTTTGGTGGTGATGAACTCCTTTAGCTTTTTCTTGACTGGAAAGCTCTTTATCTCTCCTTCGATTTTAAATGACAGCCTTGCTGGGTAGAGTAATCTTGGTTGTATGTTATTGCTTTTCATCGCTTAGAATATTTCATGCCAATCCCTTCTTGCCTGCAAAGTTTAGGTTGAGAAATCAGCTGACAGTCTTATGGGACCGCCCTTGTAATAACTAACTGCTTTTCTCTTGCCGCTTTTAAGATTCTCTCTTTGTAACCTTTGCCGATTTAATTATGATGTGTCTTGATGTGTGCCTGTTTGGGTTCATCTTGTTTGGGAATCTCTGCGCTTCCTGGACTTGTATGTCTATTTCCTTCAGCAGGTTAGGGAAGTTTTCAGTCATTATTTCTTCAAATAGGTTTTCAATCCCTTGCTCTCTCTCTTCTCCTTCTGGTATGCCTATGATGCGAATGTTGGTACACTTGATGTTGTCCCAGAGGTCTCTTAAATTATCCTCATTTGGTGGGGGGGGATCTTTTTTCTTTTTCGTATCCTGATTGGGTGTTTTCTGCTACCTTGTCTTCCAGGTCGCTGATTTGATTCTCTGCTTTATCTAATCTGCTGTTGATTTCCCCTCATTTATTCTTTTTTTTATTTTTTATTGTGAAATACACATTTTTTAGAATTAGTTTCAGCTGTACAACACAGTGGAATAGTTATACTTTTTCTCATTCTTTAATTCAGTTATTGTATTCATTTTTTACATAAAGGAATTTAGCTTTCTTAGTAATCAGGGAAATCTAAATTGAAATCACTATGAGATACAGCTATATTCCCATAATAAAGGCTGAAATAAAAAAGACAGATGATACCAAATATTTGTAAGGCTGTGGCACAAGTGGAATTCTCATACACTAATGATGGGAGGGAAAATTGATATAACCATTTTAGAAAACGGGCAGAATCTACTAAAGCTGAACATATACATATTCTGTAAATCCAGTATATCCACTTGTAGGAATATACTCGTCAGAAATGAGTACATATATTCACCAAAACGTGCAAGAATATTCTTAGCCATATTGTTCATCATAACCCTGTTATGGATTGCATTGTGGACCCCCCCTGCAATTAATATGTTAAAGTCCTAACCCCCAGTATCTCAGACTGTGACCTTATTTGGAAATAGAGTTGTTGCAGATGTTATTCGTTAGGATGAGGTCATACTAAAATAGGGTGGGGAACAAATCTGACATGACTGGTGACCTTTTAGAAAGGGGTAATTTGGACAGAGACATGCACACAGAGAGAACACCATGCGACCACGAAGGCAGCAATCAGGGTAATGTTTCTACAAGCCAAGGAACACCAAAGATTGCGAGAGAAACCACTGGACGCTAGGGAAGAGATGTGGAACAGATTCTCACATTCCTCCAAAGGAACCTGTATTCTTTATTTTTGATGGGTTCTTTTTTTAGGTTTTCTAAAATATCGCCATATTAATTTTTCTTATCTCTTTGTTGAAGCTCTCCCTTAGATTATTGAGCATCCTAATATCCAGTGTTTGGAACTCTGTGTCTGATAGATTGCTTGTCTCCATTTTGTTTAGTTTCTTTTCTGGAGCTTTGTTCTGTTCTTTTATTTGGGACATGTTTCTTTGTCTCCCTATTTTGGCTGCCTCCCTGTGTTTGTTTCTATGTGTTTGGTAGGGCTGCTATGTCTCCTGGTCTTGGTAGAGTGGACTTATGTAGTGGGTGTCCTGTGAGGCCCAGTGTCACAGTCTCCCTGGTCACCGGAGCCGGGTGCTCCAGGTGTGTCCCCTGTGGGGTTGTGTGTGCTCTCCTGTTGTAGTTGAGCCTTGGTAGCTGTCGGCATGTCAATGGGAGGGATTGATCCTCGGGCTGACTGGCTGCGAGGACTGCTGGTGAATACAGTGGAGAAGCTGTTGTACAGGGGCTGACCCTACAGAGCAGGATTCACTTTAGCAGGGCTCTGGTGCCTGCCTAGTCTGCCCTTTGGGTATGTCATCTGTGGAGGTGGTTGGGTGGTGCTATGGTGTGGTCTTAAGCTGGCCACTGGGTGTGATAGTTCTGGGGTCCCTTGGAAGGGGCTCTGTTGCAAGCCAAGGTCAGCTGCTGCCATTGCCCTGCCCGGGGCCACTTGGCATGAGCTACAAAGTGATCTGCAGATGGTTGCCACCTGCGCTGGGCTTGGAGCTGCCTGGGAGGGGCTAAGCTGTGAACTGAAGCCAGCTGCTGCTAGTGCCGGGCTTGGGGCTGCTTAGCCGGAGGTATGGGGAAGGCCGAGGTCAGCTGCTGCTTGTTTGGGGTGTGTGAACCTTTGAGAGATTTTATGAAAGTCTTCGGCATGAGCCAAGAAAGGCATTTGTATGAAAAAGCCACTGAAAGCAGCTTGGGTGGACTTGCAAGTTGGGTGGGGCTGGGTCTCGGGTAATCACCAGGGCAGGGAGAACTCTGATAGGCTGATGGAGACTCCGATATGGCAGCCACCTGTGTCTGCACGCAGGGAGGGGGAGGGCTCAACAAAGGAACGATGGCTTCCGCCAGCTCCTCCATCCGGGAGGAAGCTGCGCCTCCAGCCCTTGTCCTGAAGCCTGACAATTTAGTTCCTCTCCATTTGCCCCCACTACCCCAGCGCTGGAGCTCAGAGTGATTCTGTTAGCAGGTAAGTCCATGTGTGGGTCCTTTAAGGGGAGCACCTGGGAGTGCAGCCACCCTCCGTCTCACTAAGCCAAAGTCTCTGCTGGTTTGCACAACCAGAAGTTGTGGAGACTTCTCTTCCTGGCACTGGAAGCCTGGGCTGGGGAGCCTGGTTTGAGGCTGGGACCTCTCGCTCCTCGGGGGAGACCTCCACAGCTGAGCTATTCCTCCTGATTTTTAGTGGTCGCGTGGGTGTGGGACCAGCTGTTCCGCGCCTCCACCTCTCCTACCGGTCTCGAGGTGGCTTCTTTATGTCTTACTTATAGGACTTTGGTTCAGCTAGACTTCAGGAGGTTCTCAATGATGGTTGTTCTGTAGTTCAGTTGTAATTTTGATGTGATTATGCGAGGAGGTGAGCACAGTGTTTACCTACTCCACCATCTCAATTGGAACCTTCCAGCATCTTACTTATTTCCTGTGGTTCCCCAAAGGTTACAAATAGCAAGGCAAAGCTCTCATCTACAGGTTCTCTCAACATCCTGAAATATAATTTGTCTCGGCCAAGAGCCAAAATCATTTAAAGCACCTTGATGCTTTCTTACAATTTCTTATTATTACTCTCAGTTTTCTCTTGTGTGCTTGATCCATTTCAATCTGATGGACAGTTTGTTTGTATAGCAGAGAAGACCAAAACAAAATAGGAATGAAAGAGGTCCTTTTTATCTTCGTTGTCTGGCAACATTACACCATTTCATTTTTCATTTTCTACCCTGTGGTACTGTTGGAATTCTTTTACATGTGCTTATATTATGTTTATAATTTTGAAAACTGATTTTAATTAAAACAATACATACTATCTGGCCCAACATGCAGATTTTAAGGCCTCCTTCATTTGCTTCTTGATGCAAACAAAACTGAAAACAGCTTTTTTTCTTACTCCTAGAATTAGCTCATTTGGGGTCTGGCCTTCCTGATATGATTTTGGCAGTTTCATGTTACTATTTTATATTCATCCTTGGTCAGATGACCTTCTTTCCACCTTTTTAATGTCTCATTATCAAAGAAGTCTCTGTGCATTTACAGCATTTTTTTAGATACCTTTCCTTTTACTTCTTCATTAAAATACTTCATAATTATATGGTCAGAATTTAGTTTCTAAGAGCCTTTTAACCCTTTGGGGAGGGTGGCCAAGGAGAAAGTACAAGAAAACTAAAAATTAATGCCTACCTACTAAGTGCTATCTCATCCAATTGTCTTAACAAATGGGCGGTAGTTGGTGTCATTCTGCTGTTGTTCCTCTCTTTTTTCTTTCTCCCTCCCTCCCTTGTCATTCCTAGTAAACTGAAGCTCAGTGAGTTTAAGTAACTTAAGCAAGGTCACCCAGCTGGAAAATGGCAGATCCATGACTTAAAGTTCGACCCATTCAACCCCTGCTCCTCCTTTGCCTTTATGCTATGTTTCTTTTCTCTGAACCACTGGAAGTCCGTTTTCTTAAATTCTAAGGCAAAGTCCTGCATTCTGTCTAGCCTTGTGCCCTCACAAACTCTGAGGTAATACGGTTGCTCTTCAAGTTTCCACTTCACCAATTAATTCTTCATTATTGGTCAGAATGACATCATGAAGAGCAAACACCCCTCTTGTTGATTTCTTAACTTTCTGAGGGGTAATACTGTCAGCAAGACAAGTAGAGAATTTCTAAATGTTCTGCTTTTAGGCAAATGAAACTTATAGCAACCCTGGACAGAGTTCCTCATCACTGCTAGATGTGGCCCTGTTCCATTTTGTGATCTGCATCGGTAATCCATCATCCATTTCCCTCATCTTGTAGGTCACTGTGTGATGATGGCCTTACACCACATCATTCCTGTTCCTTTCTGCTTTTAGCTTCACTAAAACTCTGCAGAGGGCTCTGTCCCCACATTTGTGGATTTATATGCATATAGCACAGTGTCACATTCTGTAACAGAGTGAAATGCCCTCTCTCTTTCTCTCTCTCTTTCTCTCTTTCTCTGACAAGCTGATGGCTCCTGCTATTGATATGCTAATTGACTAATGGAATTCCCCTTGAGTCTTTTTAAAAATTTTAAAAAGATTTTATTGGGGAATTGGGGAAGGGGACCAGTCAAGTTGTTGTTCTTCAGTCTGTTGTGGAGGGCGCCAGTCACCATTTGGCTTCCTGTCGGCAGCTCATGGCCTCTAAGCTCAAGGTGCTGTGTTCTATCTTACTTGTGGGTGGGCGTAGCCACCATCCCATGCGGAAGTCGAACCAGCAGCCTTGTTGTGAAGAGCACACGCTGTATCCACTGAGCCATCTGGGTGGCAGCTCAGCTCAAGCTGCCGACTTCAGTATTAGTTGCGGGCGGGCATAGCCACCATCGAACAGGCAGTCTTGTTGTTACACCAGCTGAGTTATCCTGCCATCTGTTGGCAGCTCAGTGACAGCTCAGCTCGGGTGCAGCGTCACTGGCCCATGTGGGAATCGAACCAGCAGCGCTATTGCTCAGAGCTCGTGCTCTTAAGCCAACTCTTAACCAACTGAGCCACTCGGCTGGCCCCCTCTTGAGTCTTGAGTGTGATACAAAACAGCCCCTTGTTAGAAGGAGTCTTTGCTGAAGAGGTGGAGAAATGTGTGTGAAACAATGACTGTTGATCAAAGAGCCTCAGACCAGACCCAGAGCACCAGGAACAAACAGATTTGGAGGTTTCCTGCTTTTTCTTGGATCCCACCTCTTGCCCCACCCCTACTCCCTTCCCTTCACATAAAAAGCACTTGTGGGGGAAGGGGGTCATCACTTTGAAGGGTAAAAAGTGTAACTAGTGCACTGTGTTGTACACCTGAAACTAATTTTTAAAAATTAAATTTAAAAAAATAGGTGCTTGAACTTGAGGTCCTCTTAAGATGGATTTGAGGTGCTTGAACTTGAGTTCCTCTTAAGATGGATTTGAGGAACTATTGACAACTCCCATTTTCTGGGTCAGTGCCTTCTAGATCAATAAACCTTCCCTTACTCCAAACTCTGATCTATTGAATATTGGCCTTTTGAAGTGCTAGGCACCTTGTGATGGTTACACTCCCATTCTCAACGGCACCTTTCTTCTTCACAACGTACTCCTACTGATGCGAAATTCCAGTGGTAAGTTTCATTCCTTCAAGTCTTAATAATCCTTTTGGCTGATATTTGTTACCTTGAGTGAAAATTTCAAGTTCACATCAATATTAGGTTGAACCACATGAAGTTGCCATTTTTGTTGGTTAAAAACAGTTAAATGTTGGCAATTTTACATGGTTCAAGCCAATGCATGTGCTCTGCACTGACCGAGGAACAGCTTAAGCAGTCAGTTTTAGTTACGACTGTTTCCCCAGGTGCGCTCTTCTGGGACTGAATGGACACCTGCTCCAGCACTGTTCTCGTAATATGTGATATCGTCCATAGTAAACGATTTTATAATATTAGGGCATTTTCCTCTTTTCCCTCCATTTTCAATTTAAAGTTCTGTTTATCAGATAAGCAAGACTCTGGGTAGATACATTTCCCCCAGTTATCATAAAGAACTCTGTCTCTAGCCAAGAGCCCAGCAGTCTAGTATTTTAAACTATGGTCCAGGCTAGACAAATCCTCTTCTAAAAATCCATCTCTATAGGCATTCATTTCACCTTCCACATATGCTTTCCTAGTCCAAAGTACCAGCTTTCTTGTAAGAAGAAAACACCACCTGGTCCCCCAAGTCCTTGGAGATGATTCCCATGTCTTCTGCCAGAACAAGAGGTGGGAGAAGGTGGAAATGGGCAGCGTTTGTTTGATTTGATGGCTTCCCCACGGCTCTCTATTAAACTGTGATGCAAATACACGATCAAAGAAAATATTCACATTATGTCTGTGTACTTATGGCCACCTCCATGTTGTCACTCAGGAAACCACCAAACATACTTTCATCTGTGCACTCATTAGTCCATTCATTCATTAATTTATCTGTCCATCCAGCCAATGAAAGTTGTGGTTTAGACCCAGATCCTACACTCAATGAGCTTATAGTCTAATAGACATTAGGCTTACATTTGTTGTATTAGGGTGATTACAATATTAAAGATAGAACATGAATGCTATAAAAGTGGGGGGAGCATTAATCTGGGCAACAGGAGGTATGTTTTGGAGAATTGGAGAGTCTAGAGGGAGGAAGATTAATTTGGAGGCTGTTATAATTTCCTTATTTCACCCTTTTATAAAGACCCATATTTTGGGCGGCTGGTTAGCTCAGTTGGTTAGAGCGTGGTGTTGATAACAGCAAGGTTGCTGGTTCGATCCCCACATGGGCCACTGTATTTTCATTAACAGCACTTATCACTTTGTAAATATATTTGTGTAATTATTTGTTCAATGGCTGACTATGTCCTCAACAATAAGCTCTATGAGGGCAGAGATCTAGCTGCTTTGCTCACTACTATATCCTCAGGGCCTGACACATAGAACTGTGTGTTTGTTGAATGAATGAAAAGAATGAAGAACTGAATTGGGATAATAGCAGTGAAAACAGTATGGTGAATGTGAGGACTATCATAGAGACATAATCAGATGATGCAAAGGTTTCAGTCTGGGTGGGGACAATGTTTTGACAGTGTCAAATGTGGCAGAGAGGTTGATGAGTAATGCGGCCTGTGAAGGCATGAAATCTGGTGACTGGGAAGCGATACTGACTTTGGAGAGCACAGTTTCAATGGAGTGGTGAGGGCAAAAGCCAGGCTGCAAAGAAATACTGAGAAGGGACGTGGGAAGTAGACAAGGCAGGACAGCACAGCGGCATACAGACACCCTGGAACCAAATTGCCTGGGTTCAAATCCTTGCTCCTTGTCTTAGCTGTACAGCCTTGGGTAAGTCACTGAAAATCTCCATGTCTATTTCTTCATCTAGAAAATACCTGAAACAACTGTCTTAGAGTTGTTGTAGAGTACATGAGTAAACACACGCAAAGATCTTCGAGTGATGCCTGACACATACTAAGTGCTTTTTGAGGTTTACTGTTGTTATTCAGGTCCTGGCCTCTGGCAGGGTTCTATGTGTCCCTGCCCTCACTAAACCTTGACCCCTCTTGCCGTTCTCCAGGAGACCTGTATTTTCCCCTCCTGGAGAAGCAGCCTGCTCCCAGGGATGTGAGGCTTTTTACCATTTTGTTGTTTAGCATTATTCTAATCACAGTTGTGGCTCTGGTTCTTGTTCCCTTTTACTTTCTCTGTTTCCTGTTTTTCCTTCTCTGGAATGCCCCAATTCACCTGTAGTGGGGCGAGCTCTAGAAGATCCTGGAGAGTGCCCTTTTTGGCTCCTCTGTTGACATTCCTCTACTTAACAGCAGCTGGGTTTCCCTCTTGGCTATTTTTAGGGTCTTTTTGCCTTTACCGCCTGATTTCTTTTGTCCTCTTTTTTTTGTTTTGTATTTTAATCTTATTCTGTTTAGGAATAACACATCAACCTCTCTGATAATCCAGAATAAAGAGGTAGTTCATGAACCTTTCTACTTCATGAAAAGTTGAAATTTAAAAAGCTTGCATTTCATTTAACAAACAGAGAGCTAGCAATTCTTCTGACTAAAAGACAGAGCTGATGCATCACCCCTGCTGCGTGCTGGGACAGTTCCCACACCTCCCAGTTAGACTGTACCCCCACCCCCAATCATCTCCAATAGCTCTGGCTGGTAACTACCACCAGGAACTCTTATGCCACCATAGGACCCCTAAACTGGCCTCCCGAGGGCATCTAGTGGCACATCCATCCCCATACTTCCCTGTGCCAGTCCACACATCCCCCATGGTCCTTTGCTTCTCACAGAAGGCACCTAGCCCTGTCTGCATGTATGAACTTAATGTGCCATGTGCCATGGTCATTGTTTAAGCCTTTTGTGTCTCTGCATCACTGCTCAATCGTTGTTGTTGTTATCTGAAAATTTGCAAAAGGCATGAGCTGTCTTTTCATGTGGGGTCAGCATAGTACATATCCTTTAGAATTCTGTTTTCTCATCATCAATATCTTCTATTTCCTCATGTTTTAGATTAAGGCACTGAAGTCCAGAAATGGGAAGTTCATTCAGTAATCATTTACTGAGCGTCTGGCATGCGTTAGCTGCTTTGAGAGATACAAAGACAGAGTAGATGCCATCCAGCCTTCTAGGAGCTGTTCATCTAGTTGGAGACGTACATCATGGACAAATAAATGCCATGCAAGGAAGAACAGAGCAAGTTCAGTACAAACTGCTAGAGTGCTACAAAAGAAGGGAGGTGACCAACGACATCATTATGGAAATGATATTTCAGCTGGAGCTTGAAGGGTTTTATAGAGATGGCAACTGGGAACATTCTGGACAGAGTTCTTGCTCACACATAAAAAGACAAGTAGTCTAGATTGGTTTGTAGAGAAACATCAGGAGATAATGCTGGAGAAGCAGGCTGGGGCCAGGGAAGGATGTTGATACTTCCCTCCCCTAGAGCCCACACCTGTCCTCCACCTGGCTAATTCAACTGATCTTCCAGGTCTCAGCCTGAATATTACCTCCTCACAGAAGCCTTCCTTGGGCACCTTCTCTAAGCAGGTCCCCTCACTCTGTCACCCCCTATCACTGCATCCTACTTATTTCCTTCGTAGCGTTTAGCACAATGTGTAATTATATACTTACTCTTTACTTGTTTGTTGCCCTCTCCCCACTGGACTCTGAATCCTTGAGAGCGGGGCCTGTCTTCATTTGATTTACCATTGTATTTCCAGCACCAAAGGAGAGAAATCAGGTTTGGGGCCTAGGTGTCTCGGAAAATGGCGACACTTGGGAGGTGGGAGAAGATTGTGTGAAGGAGTCAAGGAAAAGCTAAAGTAGTCAAAAAAGAAATGAAGTCAATGGTGACGGCGGGGCATGGCATTTTCATATCTCTATGACATTAAGGCTGAGAAAGGGGCATTTGAATGTCATGCTTGGGAGGTCATGGCTGACCTTAACTTTGGAGCATTCAGTAAACTTGTGTTGAATGAACAAATGCGCGGTGAGTGACTGCGAAGCAGAGCAGTTCTCAGTGAGCAGACAGCAGAGTGAGAAGAAGGGGCAGGAGCTAAAGGAGAGTCAGGACTGATGGAGCAGGATCCCAGAGAAAGTTGCAGGGATTCCTGAAAACAACACCAAAAGGTCATGTTCACCACAGGCTTGGGCCTAGTCGAATCTCTCCCCTCCACATTTGAGCCAGCTGCGTATTAGCTGTTTGACTGCCTTGTGCCTCAGCTTCCTCACTTGGAACATGAGGATAATGTTCCAGCAACAGTGTGACTACAGGTCAGTGCTTTGTTCCCTTCATACGTAGGAGAGCACCTACCTCTAGGGCTGTTTGGACAATAAGTGAATTAAAATGCATCAAGCATAGTACGATATCTGTCACATAGTGAGCATGAAATAAATGTTAGCTGGTTTCTGTCAGCTACGTGGAGAGTGACTGTGGGGACAGGAAGGACAGCCATAACCTCCTCTTGCGCATGCCCCGCACTGTGAGTAGGCAGGTCTGGACCCCTCTTCTGAAACCACCCCCTTTCCAGTTCTAGATACTTCTGGTTAGAATGCCAGTGAGGGGACGGCTAGGACATGCAGGTTCTTCATCCAGCCTAACTTGAAATCCACCAGTGGGTGTCACCCTGGCTCTAGTTGGGGCTGCATTGCTGACACAGCTCTTCTATTCTCTGGCAAAGCTTGGTGTGGAGACCCTGCTCGTTGGGGAGGAGCCTAATGGTGCAGGAGCCACTCCTGCTATTTCTGGGACACGATGGGGGAAAAGAGAGGCTTTCGAGGAAATTGAAGTTTGAGCTTCAGTATGTGCTGTGAGAATAAAATGGTCAAGAGGTGACAAGGCACCGACTGGATAAAAAGGATTCATGGAATCGAGGCCATGAAATAGAGGTGGGGACAGGGACAAAGGACGAAGGCTGGAAACACCAAGGCCGACAGTACAGCCAGGCCCAGCTGGAGTTGGTCAGGCAGCTTTTGTTGGGTTGCCTTGAGAAGGCCAATGGCTCTCAGCTAATTTCTCCAAGGTTGTCTGACATCTTGGGCTTCTAGTGGTTGCAACTGGGCAAGCACTGCCCCTGTGGAAAGGGCTCCATCGTCCTTTGGCACTGGCCTTCGTCCTCGAGCCTGGTATCCGTTGTCAGCCCCAACCCTTTTTTACTTTGACCCGCTCAGGATACTTCCCCTTTAGTCTCTTCCCAGTCCTGCAGCTCAACAGCCACTTTCTTCTGCATCTATATTAGCTTCATCCGTGAGCACAACTCCCACACTTGTCCTGAGTAAAGATTTTGTTTTCATTAGCTAATGTCTAAAAGCAAGTTCACCTTGAAATAGTTGGTCATTTGCACCTGAACAAACATTTTTATGCAGTCATGTCACCCTATGAATACTGTAAGTTAAGGTCTGTGAGATGAAGAAACAGAGGCGTGATTAGAGGTATTCTCAACAGCGACTGGGAGATCCTGGTGTGGACCCCATATGTAGATGGGGGGGATGTCTAGCCATCGGGTCACAGCAGAGCTTAGGGCTGGGGCTGTCTACCCTCGGTGTTTCCAAGTTGCTAGGGCTGAATTTTCTTCCAGCAGGGACAGCAGCTGTGAAGTACCAACAGTGTGGCTACTGCTTCATTCCCTTTATCCATAGGAGCCAATTTCCTGAGATGACACAGGGGCACTTTGGGGGCTCCCTTTTTTTGTGGGGCTGCCTTCTAGCAAATTAAGAGGATGTGTGAAAGGAAACACCACAAACTGGTCAGGATGGGTCTTCCTGCGCTCCAGCCCACACATATCAGTGTTGCTCATTCAGTCTTCTGTTGCTCTTGACATTATGGCAGTACTTCCTTGGGCTTCTCCACGCATCATAAATACCTGATCTAAGCACTCCTGTCTGCAGAGGGCTGTAGGGATGCTTGCCACCCTGCTCTGCAAACTGGGGCCTCCTCTGGGCCCATTTCCCTCTCATTTCCCTGAGTGCTTTCTGGGGACACTGGTGGCTGGTATGCCAGCTTTTTACCATATTACTTCGTTCTGTGCTATTAAGGTGGCCCCCGCTTTCTCTAATGAACCTCTTTGCTGCACCAGGTATCTCTTATCTTGTGTACATTTGGGAAAATGCCAGCATCTTACCTGGTCGGTGCCATTTGAGGCAGCGTTTGGGGCTGGGGTGGAAGGCTGATCATATAGTTTTCACAAAGAACGTGGTATCACCAGAGGTCTGGAACCATCCCAAGTTGGATGAACCAACCAACCTGACTCAAGTCAGCTGATGGTCAGTAAGTAGAGCCTTTTGGCCCCCAAACAAAGGTTTGGGGTATTTTTCCCACTGCTGTGTTCCCACCCTCCCTCCTCAACTACTTCAAGAAAGTGTCTGAGCCACAGTTCATTGCAACTATCGTTTATTAAAAAATATATGTCTCCATGGAAGGAACACTGGTAAACCAACTAGTGTCATGCTTACTTTTGAGTCTTTGCTTTTGTTCCCTGCTCGCCCCTCCTCACCAGTCATAACTGGTCACTTCGTCCATCTTCACCTTCAATCCAGTGGACTGCCCAGGTAAATCTGCTGCCCTTCCTTTACCCTCAAGTTTACCTAAATTTGGCTGGTAGCACTCAAAGGGTCTTCAACATGGCGTCGTTTGCACTGGTCATAACACAGTGGCCTAGGAAACAAGACTGAGCCCTCGGGGGCCAAGCACATGCACCCTCTTCTCCCCTGTGTCACACCTCCAGCGTGGAGGTGATGGAGGCACAGTGGCTTCAAAGGGGGTGGGGTGGGGCCTGAGCCACACCTGCTACCTGCATCTGTGGTCAAAGAAAAAGTCTGTTGGCCACAATCACTGCCGTCTGACTCTGGGAAAGGATGACAAGGTTTCACGTCTCACCAGTAAGCGACTCTTAGCTCTACTGCTCAAACTGATAGCATGACCGTCTACTTCCTTCTGGAAGAAACGGTAAGCTACCAGCTGTTGGTGAGGGGCTAGGGTAGGGCATATGAAGCAGCTGTGAAAAAAACCCAAATCAAACTTGTTGTGACACGGCTGGCCCAGCACAGACCTGCAAGTTGAGTGACTCCCTGTGGGTGGACCCCTTGAAGGAGCCTCAGCTGAGCCCAGCATGTCCCAGGCAGGTGAGTGAAGGACCACATCGCAGTGCAGAGCCCGGCTCCTGCTCTGTCGTCACCAGCCCAGCATGGGTCACCTACTCTATCTACCACAAGGCCCGGCAACGCCACAACATCACGAGCCTTCAGAACACCGTCAGACTGGATTCTACGCATTCGCTTAAATAGTAAAAGGAAAATTTGGAATAATGAAAAGGCCGACACAGTAGCACAACATGGTTTTGGTTTAACAGCAGCTTAAAAATGAACAAAAAGGAAAGCTGTCATGCAGACACATCAGGTGGCATAAAACAAGAGGCAATTGAATATGGAGCACTGTTAGCCATTCTCTCTCCAGGGCAGCAGCTGCTTTAGGGTCACCCCTCCACCCCGGTTGCCCCTTCTGGCAGGCCTCTGGCTGACCCTGCTAGAAAAAACCCCAGCTCTCAAGAGAATGACCAAATGCGAGTGCCCTCGGTACAGCACGTACTGCCATTTTCAATCCGTCCCCAACCAGTTGGGATATAAGATGCCATCTGATTGGAATATGAAAATTAAAGCATTTCTCTGATAGCACAGTACCATTGACGAAGTCTCCATAGATTTTCTAGTCCAAAGGTGTGATATATATATATATTATATGAGCGTGTATAATATATATATATGATAATTTCTATATATTTTATATAAATTACATATATATATATCTATATATAAATAAGATCCTTTCTGTGGCCATGCCGTTGCACCGTTCAGAGCTGCATGAGTACAGGTGGGTGGAAATGCCCGGGAGCATCTCAGCACGCGCCGCCGGCCAGTCTGTCTTTCCATCAGTCCTCTTCTCTTCGCGTTGCTTCTGCTTGGTTTGTAGGAAAACAATGACTCTGATGGATCTGCACCTGTGCTAGTGCTTGGGAAAGGTCCATGCAGGAACGGGCACAGTCACATGATGAGATGGCATCATCCCCAAAGAAACTCAAACAAAACGGAAATTTAAAAAAACACAACAGGACTAGAAAACTCTTTTTTTTTGACATATCTAAAAAAGGGGACAAGAACAGTAGTCATTTGTTCTCCCCGTGGGGACAGGAATGAAGAGGAAGGAGGGAAGAGGGGCTTGATCTCTTCTGTTCACAAGAGAAAGGTTGGAGGGGATTCTTCAGAGTTTTTCAGGGGACGGGACCCAAATGTAGTGGCCAGACTGGTCCTCAATGATTTGCTTGATTTTGTTATAAATCTCTTCCAGTGAGTCACCCTGTACAATGGCTAAAGTAAAGAGGAAAGCAGAATCAGTACGGCGGCCCATGCACGGCACCCCCAACCCCAGCCATCCAGCCTGTCCCACAATCCTACAGCTCAGGCCGGCACAAGGCAGGCGCCCTCACGGCTGCGGGGGCAGCTGTCTATGAGCCTGGGGCAGCAGGGAGATTGGCAGGCGCTCCAAGCCCAGGGCTTGAAGTCAGTCTGCCGAGACAGTGTTGTTCAAACTGTGTTTACTGAGCACCCATTAGATGCCAGACCTTACAGCTCATCTAGCTCTTGGCCACCAGCTGGTACTTCTCAAGCAGCCGTAACTAGATTTGGAAAACCCCGATTATCCAGAGAAAGAGTTTGAAGCCACAATTTCTGGCAAGAGACAGTGCTCCTGGGGCCCTCACACCTGGTCTAGGTCACAGGTGAGCCTGGCAAACAAAGACTCGGATGCTATCGGTGATGGATCCTGTCCCGGTTAATTCAGTAGTGCCAGCAGCTAGTTGAGTCAGCACCAACCTGCATGTGTATGTCACCATAGTTTAAATAAAAGGCAAACATATCACAGACAGCTTGCCAGCCTCTTAGGAACCGACCTTCTAAAGTAGGTGACCATACAAACATGCACACACACATGCTGCCAGACCACCTTAAAACCACACCAACGCATCAGCAAGCAGTGTTTACTCATCACCTAACACACACAAGGCCAAGTAC
This sequence comes from Hipposideros armiger, assembly GCF_001890085.2. Classification (NCBI taxonomy): domain Eukaryota; kingdom Metazoa; phylum Chordata; class Mammalia; order Chiroptera; family Hipposideridae; genus Hipposideros; species Hipposideros armiger. The sequence continues at coordinate 749,824 of NW_017731469.1, forward strand.
TGGATGGGGGTTGGGAGGCAGGGAAACAGTCATCCAGGGAGCCTACGCTCGTGGGGACTCGAAGACAGCAGAGGATGTAAGGCAGCGTTTGGTGCTGGTGCTCAACACTAGAAACTGGTGAGACTGCCGAAACTGCCGTGCCGTGCAAAGGCTGGAGCTCAGAGGCACCCAGACGCTCTGTGCAAGGTGTCTAGGCCTCGTGGAGACCCTTCTACAAGACATGTTGGCTGGGCCCACATGACCCGGTCTGGGCAGTAGGGAGTCTTACCTGTGAAGTACTCTCCAAACTCCTGTTCCAGTTTCATGGCTTTGTCAAAGATCTTATTTGCTTGTTCATATGTTTGCCGTCGGTTCATTTCCCTGATAGAAGATAGAAGAGAAATGGTACCGGACCACATCAGTGTTTTGATGGACATGAACGATTACTGCAGGCTCCCTGAAAACCGGCTCAGCTGCCCGGAGAGGATTTTCCTCAAACCTTCCAGGTCTACAAGCTCACCGGGGAATACACACATGGGCCAGAAGGAGCCCTCGGTGAGCAGATGGCCCTCTGAGCTTCTGCTGGGGCTCCCGCCTGCCCAGCCAATCACGATTGTTTCCTTCCCAGGGCCCTCTCCTAGCCGGCAGTGTCTGAGTCTCAGCAAATACTTACATCAGCGCTTCGATGGACTTGGGCTTGATGAAGATGGCGATGGGGTAAACTTGTGCTTGCTGCAGCCTCTTGATAGCATTGCCAGAAACGTCCAAGATGCAGTGCTTGCCCTGGAAAAGCCAAGACCTGCATGAGCAGTCCCTGCGGCAGCCCACACCTCCACCTGGGGGACCTGCGACCACCAGGGAGGCCATGGAGATTCTACACGAGGTCCCCAGGTTCTGCGTTTTGCTTCTATTACCCAGAAAAGGCCAGGTGTGCAGAGGGGCCCCTCTTCAGGTGGGTGATGCCCTGGGGGGACTTGCATGCAGGAGGCAGCCCTGTGCCGGGGGGGGGGGAACGAGGGGCATTCCGTGTTCCCTTTGAGCATTACTTATCTAGCGGGGCCACCTCCTGGGTCCTTACCCTCTCTGCAACTGCGCGCACTGACTGGATGCTGGTCCCATAGAGATTGTCATTGAACTGGCCAGCTTCGATGAACTTGCTGTCCTGGATGTCCTTCTCCATTTGTTCTCGGGACACCACGAAGTGGTAGTCCTGCCCATCCACCTCATTATCACGCCGAGGCCGGGTAGTGTCTGAGGAGGGAGGGAGGGAGGGAGGGAGGGAGGGAGGGAGGAAGGAAGGAAAGAAGGAAGGAAGGAAGGAAACAAGGAAAGAAGGAAGGAAACAAGGAAGGAGGGAAGGGAGGAAGGAAATGCTGTGCAGCCCCAGGACAATGACCTGGCCCTCCGTCATCTGGGTGCCGAGGCCACCCCCAGGGGGAACTGTCTGGCCTCCTTCTCTAACCGCCAAGTCTCCCACCCAGGGGGCTATTTGCGTTAGCTTAAACTGGACCCGAAAGGTGGGGTTTCCCAGGCCAGCCAAGGCCTGGAAGCAGAGCCAATGAGCCTAACTAGCTGACTTGTGGGCCATGCCAACGCCATGTGGGCTGGTTCCCTACATTTGTCCCATCAGCACTCAAACGTCTCTGGAAGCAAGCGGACCGGTCTGATGTCTCAGTCCTGCCAACCCCATGAGCTTGACAATGTAGTGCTGCCTCATCTCCTCCAGGGAACCCTAGAACATGACCTGTACCAGGCCAGCAACGCCTCACCCCCAAAGCCTTCCCGGGTGCTTACGTGGCACACAGGATCCAAATTTATGCGGGAACTCTGAGATCAGGTCGTCATTGACTCTGTCCTTCATTGGGCCCAAGATGATGACAGGCCTCGCGTAGTGAACTGCAGAGAGAGTGAGGGGACAGTGAGCACAGCCGCCACCACATGGCCCATTCTACCTGCCACTCTGCTCAGGATATGACGCTTCTGGCAACACAGGCCCGAGCATCCGCTGTCTTCTACCCACAAAGACATCAAAGGCCATTTAGAATGCTGAAGTCTGAGGCAAGTCTGCCACCAGAAGCACTTTCCCTTGCAACAGATTCGGGAGAAATCTTTCAGGAGCCACCGAAGGGAGGTGACCAGGACCTCCCTTTTAGCAGCAGCCTCCCCCACTGAAATCGACCTCTGCTATCCTTGTAAACCTGCTCCATGCTTTGGAAGGCCGCCCAGCAGCGAGCACATGTGGATTCTGGAGCGCTCCCCTTGCCTCTACCACTAGGAAGGATGAGGAGAGGACCAGGCACCTGGGGCCCAGCCCTGCCTTCCTATCCCCCACGTTCTTCCCTCTGCCACCACAGCCCACCACATGTTGGCTCCCATGACCGCAAGACTGGCTGGAAGGCAAGACTCTCTGAAAAGGGCTTACTTTCTTGCCGAGTCACTGGCTCATATGACAAAATAGTATCCTCTTGACCTTCTGCAACACAAAGGGAGACAGGAAAGGGTTAGCACTTCCTAATCGGCCTCCCTGTGTCCTCATCTCCCTACAATATGCACCTCACTCCACCTGCCAACTGGTGCCTGCTGACACCTGCCCTGGGGGCCTATCTGCCTCCTATTGGCGAGAAAGCACAAGAAACCCTCACCTGGGACAGGAGTCAGGAGTCCCCTCATTCAGCAAAGTCTAGCTGAACAAAGGGACGTGACCCAGACAATGGAAGCCACCATTCCAAACTGCCCATTTCTCAGGGACCGTTCTTCTAGGTGTCAACTGTGCTCAGCTCTCCTCTTGCTGTGGTCGAGACACACTACCCTTGTCCCCTCATCGGCAGGCAGGTCCCCAGAGGTGCAGCATATCTTTGCTCTTTTAGGGGTCTACCTATCTCCCCTTCATTGGAAGAAGCATCCAGAAATGTGGCACGAGGAGTGACGAAGGTCCTCAACGCCCTTTAGGAGCCATGCTGAGGCCTGCTCTGTCCTCACGATAGAGCTTTTCCTAGAACAGTCACCAAGCCATTGGGTGCTGGGTGCCTGGCGGTCCCAAAGTGGCTGGTGGCAGTGCCGGGGGAAGGAAGGGACATTTGCATCAAGCCCCAGGGTGCCTGCTCACAGGCCCCCTCTGAGCTGAAGACGCCTGGGCACATGTGACAAGGGCTCTAGCGACAGCTCCCGCACATGGGGTCCGGCCTGGTCATGGGATCTCTGAAGGAAACCTGGTCATGGACCGCAGCTAAAAGGCAGGAGGCCCTAGCCAATTCAAGCCAGTGCCCCACAGGGGCCACTGCTCTTTTGCTCACTGAGCAAATCTATAAAACTGGCAGCACCTACAGTCCATCGTGCCCATGGCAGGGATTCGCTCGCTGGCAGCTCACCCCTGCCAGGGCCCCAGGGGGGCTTTTATGTCAGGTCCCCGCCAGGACTGCAGGGCTTTTGCTCTCCTCTAATCCCCCGCCTAAACTGCATCCCAGAAGGACAAAATGGCCACAGCATGTCCAGGATCTCCACGTGTACGTGGCTAAAAGAAGCAGTAGCCTCGGAACAGAATGGCAGCCGTGCGACACTGGAATGAGGATGGTGGGGACACATGGTGGAGCTACAAGACATGGGGGAGAATGACACACACTTACTGGAACTGCTTTCGCTGTCACTGGTGTTGGATGTCACTCCCTCTGCAAGCCAACAAGAAAGAGACTCCGATTCAGAACACACCCCTGAGAGGTCACACGCGGCACAAAACTCAAATGCTCCAGGAGCGAGACTGAGCTGCCAACCACGTCAGGCCACCGGAGACCTGCCACAGCCAGGGTACCAACTGGGAGGCACTGCTCTAATCCTGAGCCCCTGATGACCTCGTACTTGTCCCCAGAGCCCTCTTGGTCCACCAGGGGCCTCCCTATATACTCTGAGCCCTCCATTCTTTGGCAGCATCGTCTTCGTCTGAATCAAAAGAACTGACTTGGATGGCTTCCAAATCCTACCTCAGAAAGCAGCTCCCAAGGCTGCCAGTAGCAAAGGAAAGGCAGTGACAGTAGCAAAGGGAAGCCCAGGGACCCGGCTGCTCCTGAACTTCCTTCCCAGATAGAGGCCCTGAAGTCCACACTGACGGGCTAAGCAGTTACCAGGGAAGAATCCCTCGAGCGTCGCTGGGACCAACGACCCTCCTGCCAGCACTGCCCAGGAGGGCGTGGCCTCGGCAGGGAGGGGGCAGCTGCCCCATCCACCAGAAGACAGACATGTCAAAACACAGACAACAGGGAGAAAACTTGGAGGACAAGACAGCCTGTGGGAACCTACCCACATCTCACAGGCGGCACAGGCACAGTCTGGCCCAAAGAAAGCCTACCGCTCCCAAGACAACAGGCGGATGGAGATGAAACATGGACACAACAAACTATGGAGAGACACTGCTCATTTCAGCCAAGAGCACACTGTTCCAGACCGTGATATGCTGTGGCCCCCCAGAAAGGGCTGGCTGGGTCAGCACCATGGCTAGTTCCCGAGCAGTCCCCTGAGGAAGCTCCTTTACCTGCATGCCTTCAGTACTTACTGAAGGCCAGTATATGCTGACAGGAGCCGCCCGGCACGGCCGTCCAGTGGGGACACTCAGGCCGCCATCTAGGGCCCTTCATCTCCCACTCTAGGATCCTTTTCCACTCGGGCTTTTCCTAAGCTAAAGCACTAGATATATACGGTCCACCAGTGCTGCTCAGGCGCCCACCAGCTCAGCCCCTCAGAGACCCCAGATGCATGTTGGGTAAAGGACCTCACAGCACTGTTGCCCCTAGTTAGAGATGCTGAAACAGCTAACTGTGAAGCCCAATTCCTCAGTGCTATGTCACTGGGAGAAGATGCTGACCAGTAGACAGCCTTCACCTCAACAACAGCCTAGAGATGAACTGAGTGGTTACCCTGGAGAAGCACTCGGCCACCTCAGTCATAGGTGAGATGCCAAGATGGCTCCCCACCATTTCAAGGTACAAAAGGGAAACAAAGTCATGAATGACAGGGTTTTATTAGGGTACCAGGGATCTAAAGCAGGAGTGTGACATTCCTAGCCACATGCACTCCCTCCTGTGGTATCAGAGTTCTCACAAACACTGCCCTCCCAGCACCCTTCGCCCTCACCCACATCCCATACACCCCCCCACCCCAGCATCTCCACTCATGCCAGAAATACAGTTAATGGTGTGTAAGTTGACTTACTCAGATTCTTTGCTCCATAATAATCGTCACTTAACCCAGGGAAGTCCTGATTTCACAGACAGCAAGGACAGGGGAGGGAGGGAGGGAGGGAGGAAACGAATTGGGGAGTAGAGAGAAAATAGAGGAAAAAGACAGGGGAAGGAAGAATAGAGAGCTAGGTGAGCATTAGTGACAGAAGTATGAAATACTATGAAGACCTATAGCCGTAATGAGGCTAAGAACCCTGCTCCAGAAAGAACGTTCCCAGCCACATAAGGCACCTGGACTTCGTGCTGCCCCACTTGCTGCCAGGGGGCATGGAGAGGATGAGATGGTCCACAGCCTACAGGCCAACAGGGCAGCTTTGGACTAAATCTGTAGTTAGAGCCAGGTCTCTGCTTTGCACCTGAAATCACCATTTCCCTCGAACATCTATGCGTGAAAGGTAGGCAGGCAGAATTATCGTCACCCTAAGGACCTTCCGCCCACTACTGACTCACTCCGTCCAAACTCTTCAGGAAAAGCTTCATGTCGTCTGATGTGTGGCCTTCAAAGCTGACCTGAGTTGTGTGGGCCATGGGAGTGGGCTCAGCTTCTGGAGAATAAGCACTAGGCAGCTTCAAATCTTATCCGACAGGCAACCCCCCCCCCCGGCAGCTGGCCATCCAACTGCGAGCCCTCCTCAGACTGGGCTCAGCGTGGAGGTTCTGGGAGGCCTCTGGTAAACTATGGTGGCCTCACACCCGGCCTCATGAGAACAAGCAAATGCACCCAGGGCTTCTTACTGAGCTCCCCAGGACTGTGAGCCGTAACCTCCATCTGGATGAGGACGCCCTTGTATGAACTAGCTACCACCCCAGATGGCCATGTCCTACGTATACCAGGACAACGAATCAGGCTGGCCAACCAAAAGGACATTCCCTATGGGAACTGGCCAGTTTCTAGCCAATCCCAACAGCCCAGGACCCCCAGACCCCCTCAATGTGAAAATTTTCACCAGCCTGATCTGGTCTTTAAGGTTAGGGTCAGAGCAGTTAATTCCTGAGGCAAATGTCACAATAAGAAGATTCCCGGGCTATGTGGTCTTTTTAACAATCCAGCTTTGTATATCTCAGTAAAGCTTTATTTGGACAATGTTGCATGATCCCCCTTCCATGTCAATTCCTTTAGCTAGGAAGGGTTTTATTTTGAAAGCTGGCTTTGTCATCGCTCGCGGATGACAGCCAGTGTGTCAGAGCCATGTACATGTAATTCAAGAAGCAGGCCCAACTCCAGGTGTCCAGCGAAGAAAAGGTCTTTCCTGGACACAGATGAGCGAAGGTAAGGAAAAGAAAACACAAGAGGGGGAAGCCAACAGAGCACTACTGAGTTCCTAGACCTGGTTCTCTTGAAAATCCATTTTCCCACAGCTGACACTGTGGCTGAGAACTGCTCGTCACCACCATGCACAGCTCAGCCTGGCTCTCCTGATGCCCGTGCCAGGATGTTGTTGCAGGCCTTGTCCTGGGAGCAGCTCCAGCTTCTCCCTGTGCAGACCAACTTCTACCTTGACTCTGCAAATAAGCAGGTATGGGCACACGTGCACACACACACGCACATGCATGCACACATGTTCCCAGTCTTTTCTCAAGATGAGGAAGACACGGCGGGGCTGTGGGCAGTCTGCTTTCTGTACCCTGCTGCTACTTACGTTCCTGTATGCTGCTTCCCTGGGCCATGTTTTCTTTGCTCTTGTAAAATGGAAACTTTCGAGAGAGGCGGAAACTCTTTTTACGTTTCGTTTTGACCGACTGTGAAAGAACATGAAGATGGAGGGGAAGGACAGAAGAAAAAAAAAACAGAACAATGGATTTTAAAGCATGCAAGAAAAATTAAAATGGAGACAATGATGAGCTAAATAAAAGACCGTCTTTCACAAATGGAGTCTATGAGATTACATGAAAGTTGATGTAAGAGGAAAATTATGTTTACAGAAAAATGTGGTGGGGATGTTAGGTTTCTACCTAATCCAGACTCACAGACTCACTGGTACTTCCTAAAGGACAAAGGTCACTGTAGCCTCCTGGACACATGCCCTAAGGTGCCACTGACAAACACAGAGCCATCTGCTCCATGTCTCCGGAAGTTCCTTGGCCTGCGAAGCTCACAGAAGAACAGGGGTGAATGGAAAGAGTCCCCATGCCTCATTTGGTCTGAAGGGCAGTCACACCTCTGGCTCTGGCCTTCCTGGCTGTTTGACGAGACCAGGTTCTGTTAAGGGTCCCCACAGCTCCGACAGGGTCTGTGGCCAGAGACACACCCACAAGTGGTTTCACGTGCCCCGAGCCAGCCAGCCTTGCAGACAGTCCAACTGCACCTCATCTTCAAGAGCCAGTTACCCAGGGGAGGGGGACAGACTGGACGTAGCGTCTATGGAAAAGCAGTCAGTATTCTGATAGGGCAGAGCCAGCACCCTGAAAGGGAGGCATTATTTTGTGCTCCCCCATTCTCTTCTGCACCAAACAGACTGCAAGCTTCTTACTCCTCTCAACATTTGGGCTGACTTCCTTGGGGACCCCCACTTACCCTGTTCGACTCAATCATCCCCGTCCGGGCATGGAACTTCACAGTTTTCAATCGTGCTCTTTCTTTCTTTTCCACCCTGTTTAAGAGTCAGAAAGAAGTCCTATCAGTGCCAGTGCCTGGTCTCAGAAGCCACTTTTTGGCTCATTGAGTCATAGGCACGTGCTGAGCACCAAAAAGGAATAATAAAGCACACCCGCTGCTCTCGAGCAATTTACAGTACAATAGGCAAGAAAGGAATCAATGCCAAGGAGAGGGTGAGGACAGAAGAAGAAAACAGAACAATGGGACTTAAAACTCAAAGGGACACGATGGTGATCATGACAACTCACCTCTTCTTACTGGGGATTACACCTATTTGCTCGCTTTCTCCATGTGGGGTCACCAGTCTTGCCTGCCACCACTCATCATCAGAGGCATTAATGACATGCAGAATGTCACCATAGGAGAAGCTGAGCCCCTGGCTGGGCAGGCAGCTGTCCCGAGTCCGGTCATAATCAAACAGGGCCCTGAAACACAGTGGAAGATGAAGTGATCGCCCTAAATGCCGGGATGGCACTGAAATGAAGGCCAACCAAGTGAAGAATCCAGAAGGCATCCTCTTCTGTCAGTCCCGACACTGCCAATAAGTGTCCCATCTCTTCCCAGCTTCTGGACACGAGGTGCAAATCCCAAGTAGAACACACTCAATAGTCCCCTCCGTCACCCACATCCTAGGGAAGCAAATGAGCTCTACTAATAGGCTTTGTCAGCTTACAAGCATATCTTCAACAAGCAGTTAAAGATAGGATGTCAAAATGTTAGCCACAATGCCAAACAGTGAATGGCACAGGATGGTATTCAATGCTGTAGAAACACAAAAGAGAAAAGGGCCCTGTGTCCTAGGGCAGCTAAGGCTGACGTTGACCCATGTGATGATAAAGTTCAAAGGGACCCTAAGAAGAACTGTCTTCGTTAAATCAGTGTCAGTCTCATACACACACACGAGGCTCAAGGAGAAACAATAATTTGACCTAGGTTATATACCTAACTAATGTGGGACACATTTTCTGCTAATACAGCCTGACCGTGAGGCTCAGCTGGGAGCTGCAAACCGAAACACACCATTTCCCCATGTGCAGGCCCAAGTGAAATACAGAATACAGAAATACAGAATGGAGTGAACACCCGTCTATTTTTTAAACTTCTTGAAACAGAACCCCTAAGAAATCAGTGTCAGATTATTTGAAAATGAAAATACCCAAACTCTGACCAAAGCCCTTTGACTCCCTTGTCAATTTACACACTCCAAGCAGTAGGGAGAGAGGCCGGCCGAGACTAGCACATTCAGGAGGCTGTCACTCTGTCCTGAGGTTCTTTCTGAGTTCCGTGCGACAATCAAATCTGAATGTATTGGAAAGCATTGTGTCAGATGTTCCTATGAAGATGTGCACGTGAAGACCTCATTCCGAGTGACGATGAGAAACACTAAATGACCTTATGGGCTTCAAAGATGAAAACAAATGGGTAAGGAAAAGAACAGAACTTGGATTAAGCACAAATTTGGGGAGGGACAGGAGGAAGATGCTGAAATCAATTAGGAGAGATTAGGATGAGTTTGTAGAAGTTTAGAAGGGAGAGTTCACTGGTTACAAGTTTAAAACAAAACATAACAGGGCCAAGTCAATATATACTTTAGCCCCTCACACAACGGTACTTGACCTTTGGCAACAGCAGTAAGAAGCTGGAATATACTGTAAAGCTGATGTAAACATGTTGTCTGGATATCAGGAACCCATTTATTGTTCATTTTTGAACATCTGTTTGATTGTTTTTTTTAACCACATGCATGTGTGCCTTTTACAACTTTTACAAAATGTAAGTCAATTTAAAACCACTTTCAAATATTTTAGCTGTTTCTTCCTTTTCTAACACATTTCTAAATAACTGTGTCTTCTTGCTATTTCTTGATTCTTTTTTACTGCCCATCCTCACAAATTAGTTATATCACATTTTTTGGGTTAAACAATATTTAACTTTACATTCTAGAAATGGTGCCCTACCCTTCCTATAAACTTTTTTCTATTCTTTCTTTTTAAATTAAATTTATTGGGGTGATACTGGTTAGTGACACAGCTTAAGTGTACAATTCTGTAATACATCATCTATATACTGGAAGTGCCAAAAAGATGTATACACATGACTTGTAGTCATCTTTTGTTATCGGTATATATTGCATATTACAATTTTAATACGGTTTTCCTTTCTTAAAATGTGTATACATTTTTTGGCACCCTCTGTATATCACATTGTGTGTTCACCAACCAGTCAGTTCTCTTTCATCACCATATATTTATATTGTTTCTTTCCTGGCAGAAATAAATGCCTAAATTTTTATTTGATTATATTTCTATGTCCCTGTTATTTTGTAGCTCCATTATTTAACAAATAGAGGGCTATTTAGATTTACTATTTTTTTGTTACAGTGAAAATGTTCAAAAGTAGTTAGTTATCTTTGTGGAGCAAGAAAAGAGGAAGAATAGGCAAGGGACTCATATTTTTTGTATATACTATTATAATATTTGAGATTTTAAACTATCAATATCCACTGATTTCATTAAAAGTTAAAGTAATACAAGCTCATTATAGAATATTTGAAAAATATAAAGTCTAAAAAAGAAAAATCACATTTGATATAACTTAGAAATAACCACTCTTCATATTGTTGTGGTATTGTATAATACTGTATAATAAGCAAATAAAAAATACATATTTCACTAAGTTGAAAACGTAGTGTGTATACACAATTTTGCAATCTTAGTTGTCACTTGAAAATTATATCATTTAATATTTTGCATATAATTGACTATTCTTCAAAACTAGTATTTTTAATGATACAATAGTCTGTTCTTAAGGATATTCACTAATTAATCAAATACTCAAGGCACTTAAAAATTAAGTGGGGAAATCGATATACCAAGTGTGTCTGGATTTTATTTGATGAATTGTGATTGAGAAATACTGAAGAACACAATTGAGAATGCTTCTTATACTATTATTTTGTCAAAGACATAGAAGCATAATACTTCAATTTGAATTTGACAAAATCAATTGAGAATGTAAAAGGTGAATTAACAAGAATTTCCTTTTCTATCAGAACAGTAAATGGGAAAAGAGCTTTGCAGAACACTGGAGCCTCAGAGGTTATCCTGTCCCACTTCTTATCTACCTAATAAAGGAAATTCCTTCAATCTTCTCTAAGTTTCTTTCCAGCTGTAACATTTAATGCGTCTGAGTCTTTCCTCGGTTTTCTCTACCAGGCTCAACATTCCCCATTCCTTCACCAGTCCGTCCAGTGTCATGGTTTTGATCTCTTTACCCAATCCATGATGTGGATTTTCTCTAAATCCACTTTGTCTCTTTTCCTGCTGAAATTTTGTTGGACTAAGAGCTAGAAAAGTTCCTCACAGATGATGAAAACCAGGCCCAGAGATGACAGTTGTATGCTTGGTCACTTTTAGACCTGGGCTCTTAAATCTCAGAAACATTTCATGAGGTCTAAGTTACAATCATGTTAAAAAAAATCTATTGCCCACTTGGCTATGTCTAGAAAATAGCTTTCTCCCACTATTTAAATACTCATTGGGGGCCGGCCGAGTGGCAGGTTGGTTAAGAGCTGGCTTGGGACGCCAGAGGGCCCTGGTTCGGATCCCACATATGAGGGCCAGTGACACTGCCCTCTACAGCTAAGATGCTGAACAACA